>NW_026735086.1:0-174544 GCF_949786415.1 Peromyscus eremicus
AAAGTCACTATTGCGCTCCCATTGCCATACACAGTGCAAATAGCACATGCGTCTGTTCCCAGCAAGTACAGTGTATCGGACTGAAGAGGAGCTACTGTTCTTGTCAGTTTCCTAAGCAGAGTTGAACTAGATATGGCCCGTGTGTGTAGGAAGCACAGTTCTTTTTTTCTGAGAAAGCTCACTGTTCTGGCCCTAAAGGAAACACAGTAGAGTAGAAGAGTGCTCTTTTCTCAAAAGCAGAGTGTGTTTCTTGTAAAGCAAGCTAGAGTTTGTTTCCCAGTCCTAAGTGGAGTTGAGTCACATGCAGTTTTTTGTCCTATGAGCAAGAGTTGTTTTCTGGTAAGACGAGTCACTATTGTGCTCCAATTGCCTACACAGTGAAAATAGCACTGGCGTCTGTTCCCAGCAAGTACAGTGTATTGGACTGAAGAGGAGCTACTGTTCTTGTCAGTTTCCTAAGCAGAGTTGAACTAGATATGGCCCGTGTGTGTAGGAAGCACAGTTATTATGTTCTGAGCAAGCTCACTGTTCTGGCCCTATAGGAAACACAGTAGAGTAGAAGAGTGTTCTTTTCTCAAAAGCAGAGTGTGTTTCTTATAACGCGAGCTAGTGTTTGTTTCCCAGTCCTAAATGGAGTGGAATCACATTCAGTTTCTGGTCCTACGAGCAAGAGTTGTTTTCTGGTCAGGAAAGTCACTATAGCGCTCCCATTGCCATATACAGTACAAATAGCACTCGCGTCTCTCCCAGTAAGTACAGTGTATCGGACTGAAGAGGAGCTACTGTTCTTGTCAGTTTCCTAAGCAGAGTTGAACTAGATATGGCCCGTGTGTAGGAAGCACAGTTCTTTTGTTCTGAGCAAGCTCACTGTTCTGGCACTATAGGAAACACAGTAGAGTAGAAGAGTGCTCTTTTCTCTAAAGCAGAGTGTGTTTCTAGTAAGGCGAGCTAGCCTTTGTTTCCCAGTCCTAAATGGAGTTGAATCACATGCATTTTCTGTCCTACGAGCAAGAGTTGTTTTATGGTAAGAAGAGTCACTGTTGCGCTGCCATTGCCATACACAGGACAAATAGCACTGGCTTCTGTTCCCAGCAAGTACAATGTATTGGACTGAAGAGGATCTACTGTTCTTGTCAGGTTCCTAAGCAGAATTGAACTAGATATGGCCGTGTGTGTAGGAAGCACAGTTCTTTTGATCTGAGCAAGCTCACTGTTCGGACCCCATAGGAAACACAGTAGAGTAGAAGAGTGCTCTTTTCTCAAAAGCAGAGTGTGTTTCTTATAAGGCGAGCTAGCGTTTGTTTCCCAGTCCTAAATGGAGTTGAATCACATGCAGTTTCTGGTCCTACGAGCAAGAGTTGTTTTCTGGTAAGGAAAGTCACTGTTGCGCTCCCATTGCCATACACAGAGCAAAGAGCACTCGCGTCTGTTCCCAGCAAGAACAGTGTATCGGACTGAAGAGTTGCTACTGTTCTTGTCAGTTTCCTAAGCAGAGATGAACTAGATATGGTCCGTGTGTGTAGGAAGCACAGTTCTTATGTTCTGAGCAAACTCACTGTTTGGACCCCATAGGAAACACAGTAGAGTAGAAGAGTGCTCTTTTCTCTAAAGCAGAGTGTGTTTCTTGGAAGGCAAGCTAGCGTTAGTTTCCCAGTCCTAAATGGATTTGAGTCACATGCAGGTTTTTGTCCTACGAGCAAGAGTTGTTTTCTGGTAAGACGAGTCACTATTGTGCTCCAATTGTCATACACAGTGCAAATAGCACTCGCGTCTGTTCCCAGCAAGTACAATGTATTGGACTGAAGAGGATCTACTGTTCTTGTCAGCTTCCGAAGCAGAGTTGAACTAGATATGGCCAGTGTGTGTAGGAAGCACAGTTCTTTTGTTCTGAGCAAGCTCACTGTTCGGACCCCATAGAAAACACAGTAGAGTAGAAGAGTGCTCTTTTCTCAAAAGCAGAGTGTGTTTCTTGTAAGGCGAGCTAGCGTTTGTTTCCCAGTCCTAAATAGAGTTGAATCACATGCAGTTTCTGGTCCTACGAGCAAGAGTTGTTTTCTGGTAAGGAAAGTCACTATTGTGCTCCCATTGCCATACACAGTGCAAATAACACTTGCATCTGTTCCCAACAATACAGTGTATTCGACTGAATAGGAGCTACTGTTCTTGTCAGTTTCCTAAGCATAGTTGAACTAGATATGGCCCGTGTGTGTAGGAAGCACAGTTCTTTTTTTCTGAGCAAGCTCACTGTTCTGGCCCTATAGGAAAAACAGTAGAGTAGAAGAGTGCTCTTTTCTCAAAAGCAGAGTGTGTTTCTTGTAAAGCGAGCTAGAGTTTGTTTCCCAGTCCTAAGTGGAGTTGAGTCACATGCAGTTTTTTGTCCTATGAGCAAGAGTTGTTTTCTGGTAAGACGAGTCACAATTGTGCTCCAATTGCCGTACACAATGCAAATAGCACTGGTGTCTGTTCCCAGCAAGTACAGTGTATTGGACTGAATAGGATCTACTGTTCTTGTCAGTTTCCTAAGCAGAGTTGAAATAGATATGGCCAGTGTGTGTAGGAAGCACAGTTCTTTTGTTCTGAGCAAGCTCACTGTTCGGACCCCATAGGAAACACAGTAGAGTAGAAGAGTGCTCTTTTCTCAAAAGCAGAATGTGTTTCTCGTAAGGCGAGCTCGCGTTTGTTTCCCAGTCCTAAATGGAGTTGAGTCACAGGCAGTTTTTGGTCCTATGAGCAAGAGTTGTTTTCTGGTAAGAAGAGTCACTATTGCGCTCCAAATTCCATACACAGGACAAATAGCACTGGCGTCTGTTCCCAGCAAGTACAGTGTATTAGACTGAAGAGGAGCTACTGTTCTTGTCAGTTTCCTAAGCAGAGTTGAACTAAATATGGCCCCTGTGTGTAGGAAGCACAGTTCTTATGTTCTGAGCAAGCTCACTGTTCTGGCCCTATAGGAAACACAGTAGAGTAGAAGAGTGCTCTTTTCTCAAAAGCAGAATGTGTTCCTTGTATGGCGTGCTAGCGTTTGTTTCCTAGTCGTAAATGGACTTGAATCACATGCAGTTTCTGGTCCTACGAACAAGAGTTGTTTTCTGGTAAGGAAAGTCACTATTGCGCTCCCATTGCTATACACAGGGCAAATAGCCCTCGCGTCTCTTCCCAGCAAGTACAGTGTATTGGACTGAATAGGAGATACTGTTCTTGTCAGTTTCCTAAGCAGAGTTGAACTAAATATGGTCCGTGTGTGTAGGAAGCACAGTTCTTTAGTTCTGAGCAAGCTCACTGTGTGGACCCCATAGGAAACACAGTAGAGAAGAAGAGTGCTCTTTTCTCTAAAGCAGTGTGTGTTTCTTTTAAGGCGAGCTTGCGTTTGTTTCCCAGTCCTAAATGGAGTGGAATCACATGCAGTTTCTGGTCCTACGAGCAAGAGTTGTTTTCTGGTAAGGAAAGTCACTATTGCGCTCCCATTGCCATACACAGTGCAAATAGCACATGCGTCTGTTCCCAGCAAGTACAGTGTATCGGACTGAAGAGGAGCTACTGTTCTTGTCAGTTTCCTAAGCAGAGTTGAACTAGATATGGCCCGTGTGTGTAGGAAGCACAGTTCTTTTTTTCTGAGAAAGCTCACTGTTCTGGCCCTAAAGGAAACACAGTAGAGTAGAAGAGTGCTCTTTTCTCAAAAGCAGAGTGTGTTTCTTGTAAAGCAAGCTAGAGTTTGTTTCCCAGTCCTAAGTGGAGTTGAGTCACATGCAGTTTTTTGTCCTATGAGCAAGAGTTGTTTTCTGGTAAGACGAGTCACTATTGTGCTCCAATTGCCTACACAGTGAAAATAGCACTGGCGTCTGTTCCCAGCAAGTACAGTGTATTGGACTGAAGAGGAGCTACTGTTCTTGTCAGTTTCCTAAGCAGAGTTGAACTAGATATGGCCCGTGTGTGTAGGAAGCACAGTTATTATGTTCTGAGCAAGCTCACTGTTCTGGCCCTATAGGAAACACAGTAGAGTAGAAGAGTGTTCTTTTCTCAAAAGCAGAGTGTGTTTCTTATAACGCGAGCTAGCGTTTGTTTCCCAGTCCTAAATGGAGTGGAATCACATTCAGTTTCTGGTCCTACGAGCAAGAGTTGTTTTCTGGTCAGGAAAGTCACTATAGCGCTCCCATTGCCATATACAGTACAAATAGCACTCGCGTCTCTCCCAGTAAGTACAGTGTATCGGACTGAAGAGGAGCTACTGTTCTTGTCAGTTTCCTAAGCAGAGTTGAACTAGATATGGCCCGTGTGTAGGAAGCACAGTTCTTTTGTTCTGAGCAAGCTCACTGTTCTGGCACTATAGGAAACACAGTAGAGTAGAAGAGTGCTCTTTTCTCTAAAGCAGAGTGTGTTTCTAGTAAGGCGAGCTAGCCTTTGTTTCCCAGGCCTAAATGGAGTTGAATCACATGCATTTTCTATCCTAGGAGCAAGAGTTGGTTTATGGTAAGAAGAGTCACTGTTGCGCTGCCATTGCCATACACAGGACAAATAGCACTGGCTTCTGTTCCCAGCAAGTACAATGTATTGGACTGAAGAGGATCTACTGTTCTTCTCAGGTTCCTAAGCAGAATTGAACTAGATATGGCCGTGTGTGTAGGAAGCACAGTTCTTTTGATCTGAGCAAGCTCACTGTTCGGACCCCATAGAAAACACAGTAGAGAAGAAGAGTGCTCTTTTCTCAAAAGCAGAGTGTGTTTCTTGTAAGGCGAGCTATCGTTTGTTTCCCAGTCCTAAATAGAGTTGAATCACATGCAGTTTCTGGTCCTACGAGCAAGAGTTGTTTTCTGGTAAGGAAAGTCACTATTGTGCTCCCATTGCCATACACAGTGCAAATAGCACTTGCATCTGTTCCCAACAATACAATGTATTCGACTGAATAGGAGCTACTGTTCTTGTCAGTTTCCTAAGCATAGTTGAACTAGATATGGCCCGTGTGTGTAGGAAGCACAGTTATTATGTTCTGAGCAAGCTCACTGTTCTGGCCCTATAGGAAAAACAGTAGAGTAGAAGAGTGCTCTTTTCTCAAAAGCAGAGGGTGTTTCTTGTAAGGCGAGCTAGAGTTTCTTTCCCAGTCCTAAGTGGAGTTGAGTCACATGCAGTTTTTTGTCCTATGAGCAAGAGTTGTTTTCTGGTAAGACGAGTCACAATTGTGCTCCAATTGCCGTACACAATGCAAATAGCACTGGTGTCTGTTCCCAGCAAGTACAGTGTATTGGACTGAATAGGATCTACTGTTCTTGTCAGTTTCCTAAGCAGAGTTGAAATAGATATGGCCAGTGTGTGTAGGAAGCACAGTTCTTTTGTTCTGAGCAAGCTCACTGTTCGGACCCCATAGGAAACACAGTAGAGTAGAAGAGTGCTCTTTTCTCAAAAGCAGAATGTGTTTCTCGTAAGGCGAGCTCGCGTTTGTTTCCCAGTCCTAAATGGAGTTGAGTCACAGGCAGTTTTTGGTCCTATGAGCAAGAGTTGTTTTCTGGTAAGAAGAGTCACTATTGCGCTCCAAATTCCATACACAGGACAAATAGCACTGGCGTCTGTTCCCAGCAAGTACAGTGTATTAGACTGAAGAGGAGCTACTGTTCTTGTCAGTTTCCTAAGCAGAGTTGAACTAAATATGGCCCCTGTGTGTAGGAAGCACAGTTCTTATGTTCTGAGCAAGCTCACTGTTCTGGCCCTATAGGAAACACAGTAGAGTAGAAGAGTGCTCTTTTCTCAAAAGCAGAATGTGTTCCTTGTATGGCGTGCTAGCGTTTGTTTCCTAGTCGTAAATGGACTTGAATCACATGCAGTTTCTGGTCCTACTAACAAGAGTTGTTTTCTGGTAAGGAAAGTCACTATTGCGCTCCCATTGCTATACACAGGGCAAATAGCCCTCGCGTCTTTTCCCAGCAAGTACAGTGTATTGGACTGAATAGGAGATACTGTTCTTGTCAGTTTCCTAAGCAGAGTTGAACTAAATATGGTCCGTGTGTGTAGGAAGCACAGTTCTTTTGTTCTGAGCAAGCTCACTGTGTGGACCCCATAGGAAACACAGTAGTGAAGAAGAGTGCTCTTTTCTCTAAAGCAGAGTGTGTTTCTTTTAAGGCGAGCTTGCGTTTGTTTCCCAGTCCTAAATGGAGTGGAATCACATGCAGTTTCTGGTCCTATGAGCAAGAGTTGTTTTCTGGTAAGGAAAGTCACTATTGCGCTCCCATTGCCATACACAGTGCAAATAGCACATGCGTCTGTTCCCAGCAAGTACAGTGTATCGGACTGAAGAGGAGCTACTGTTCTTGTCAGTTTCCTAAGCAGAGTTGAACTAGATATGGCCCGTGTGTAGGAAGCACAGTTCTTTTGTTCTGAGCAAGCTCACTGTTCTGGCACTATAGGAAACACAGTAGTGTAGAAGAGTGCTCTTTTCTCTAAAGCAGAGTGTGTTTCTAGTAAGGCGAGCTAGCCTTTGTTTCCCAGTCCTAAATGGAGTTGAATCACATGCATTTTCTGTCCTACGAGCAAGAGTTGTTTTATTAAGAAGAGTCACTGTTGCGCTGCCATTGCCATACACAGGACAAATAGCACTGGCTTCTGTTCCCAGCAAGTACAATGTATTGAACTGAAGAGGATCTACTGTTCTTGTCAGGTTCCTAAGCAGAATTGAACTAGATATGGCCGTGTGTGTAGGAAGCACAGTTCTTTTGATCTGAGCAAGCTCACTGTTCGGACCCCATAGGAAACACAGTAGAGTAGAAGAGTGCTCTTTTCTCAAAAGCAGAGTGTGTTTCTTATAAGGCGAGCTAGCGTTTGTTTCCCAGTCCTAAATGGAGTTGAATCACATGCAGGTTCTGGTCCTACGAGCAAGAGTTGTTTTCTGGTAAGGAAAGTCACTGTTGCGCTCCCATTGCCATACACAGAGCAAAGAGCACTCGCGTCTGTTCCCAGCAAGAACAGTGTATCGGACTGAAGAGTTGCTACTGTTCTTGTCAGTTTCCTAAGCAGAGATGAACTAGATATGGTCCGTGTGTGTAGGAAGCACAGTTCTTATGTTCTGAGCAAACTCACTGTTTGGACCCCATAGGAAACACAGTAGAGTAGAAGAGTGCTCTTTTCTCTAAAGCAGAGTGTGTTTCTTGAAAGGCAAGCTAGCGTTAGTTTCCCAGTCCTAAATGGATTTGAGTCACATGCAGGTTTTTGTCCTACGAGCAAGAGTTGTTTTCTGGTAAGACGAGTCACTATTGTGCTCCAATTGGCATACACAGTGCAAATAGCACTCGCGTCTGTTCCCAGCAAGTACAATGTATTGGACTGAAGAGGATCTACTGTTCTTGTCAGCTTCCGAAGCAGAGTTGAACTAGATATGGCCAGTGTGTGTAGGAAGCACAGTTCTTTTGTTCTGAGCAAGCTCACTGTTCGGACCCCATAGAAAACACAGTAGAGTAGAAGAGTGCTCTTTTCTCAAAAGCAGAGTGTGTTTCTTGTAAGGCGAGCTAGCGTTTGTTTCCCAGTCCTAAATAGAGTTGAATCACATGCAGTTTCTGGTCCTACGAGCAAGAGTTGTTTTCTGGTAAGGAAAGTCACTATTGTGCTCCCATTGCCATACACAGTGCAAATAACACTTGCATCTGTTCCCAACAATACAGTGTATTCGACTGAATAGGAGCTACTGTTCTTGTCAGTTTCCTAAGCATAGTTGAACTAGATATGGCCCGTGTGTGTAGGAAGCACAGTTCTTTTTTTCTGAGCAAGCTCACTGTTCTGGCCCTATAGGAAAAACAGTAGAGTAGAAGAGTGCTCTTTTCTCAAAAGCAGAGTGTGTTTCTTGTAAAGCGAGCTAGAGTTTGTTTCCCAGTCCTAAGTGGAGTTGAGTCACATGCAGTTTTTTGTCCTATGAGCAAGAGTTGTTTTCTGGTAAGACGAGTCACAATTGTGCTCCAATTGCCGTACACAATGCAAATAGCACTGGTGTCTGTTCCCAGCAAGTACAGTGTATTGGACTGAATAGGATCTACTGTTCTTGTCAGTTTCCTAAGCAGAGTTGAAATAGATATGGCCAGTGTGTGTAGGAAGCACAGTTCTTTTGTTCTGAAAAAGCTCACTGTTCGGACCCCATAGGAAACACAGTAGAGTAGAAGAGTGCTCTTTTCTCAAAAGCAGAATGTGTTTCTCGTAAGGCGAGCTCGCGTTTGTTTCCCAGTCCTAAATGGAGTTGAGTCACAGGCAGTTTTTGGTCCTATGAGCAAGAGTTGTTTTCTGGTAAGAAGAGTCACTATTGCGCTCCAAATTCCATACACAGGACAAATAGCACTGGCGTCTGTTCCCAGCAAGTACAGTGTATTAGACTGAAGAGGAGCTACTGTTCTTGTCAGTTTCCTAAGCAGAGTTGAACTACATATGGCCCGTGTGTGTAGGAAGCACAGTTCTTTTTTTCTGAGAAAGCTCACTGTTCTGGCCCTAAAGGAAACACAGTAGAGTAGAAGAGTGCTCTTCTCTCAAAAGCAGAATGTGTTCCTTGTATGGCGTGCTAGCGTTTGTTTCCTAGTCGTAAATGGACTTGAATCACATGCAGTTTCTGGTCCTACGAACAAGAGTTGTTTTCTGGTAAGGAAAGTCACTATTGCGCTCCCATTGCTATACACAGGGCAAATAGCCCTCGCGTCTTTTCCCAGCAAGTACAGTGTATTGGACTGAATAGGAGATACTGTTCTTGTCAGTTTCCTAAGCAGAGTTGAACTAAATATGGTCCGTGTGTGTAGGAAGCACAGTTCTTTTGTTCTGAGCAAGCTCACTGTGTGGACCCCATAGGAAACACAGTAGAGAAGAAGAGTGCTCTTTTCTCTAAAGCAGAGTGTGTTTCTTTTAAGGCGAGCTTGCGTTTGTTTCCCAGTCCTAAATGGAGTGGAATCACATGCAGTTTCTGGTCCTACGAGCAAGAGTTGTTTTCTGGTAAGGAAAGTCACTATTGCGCTCCCATTGCCATACACAGTGCAAATAGCACATGCGTCTGTTCCCAGCAAGTACAGTGTATCGGACTGAAGAGGAGCTACTGTTCTTGTCAGTTTCCTAAGCAGAGTTGAACTAGATATGGCCCGTGTGTGTAGGAAGCACAGTTCTTTTTTTCTGAGAAAGCTCACTGTTCTGGCCCTAAAGGAAACACAGTAGAGTAGAAGAGTGCTCTTTTCTCAAAAGCAGAGTGTGTTTCTTGTAAAGCAAGCTAGAGTTTGTTTCCCAGTCCTAAGTGGAGTTGAGTCACATGCAGTTTTTTGTCCAACGACCAAGAGTTGTTTTCTGGTAAGACGAGTCACTATTGTGCTCCAATTGCCGTACACAGTGAAAATAGCACTGGCGTCTGTTCCCAGCAAGTACAGTGTATTGGACTGAAGAGGAGCTACTGTTCTTGTCAGTTTCCTAAGCAGAGTTGAACTAGATATGGCCCGTGTGTGTAGGAAGCACAGTTATTATGTTCTGAGCAAGCTCACTGTTCTGGCCCTATAGGAAACACAGTAGAGTAGAAGAGTGTTCTTTTCTCAAAAGCAGAGTGTGTTTCTTATAAGGCGAGCTAGCGTTTGTTTCCCAGTCCTAAATGGAGTGGAATCACATTCAGTTTCTGGTCCTACGAGCAAGAGTTGTTTTCTGGTCAGGAAAGTCACTATAGCGCTCCCATTGCCATATACAGTACAAATAGCACTCGCGTCTCTCCCAGTAAGTACAGTGTATCGGACTGAAGAGGAGCTACTGTTCTTGTCATTTTCCTAAGCAGAGTTGAACTAGATATGGCCCGTGTGTAGGAAGCACAGTTCTTTTGTTCTGAGCAAGCTCACTGTTCTGGCACTATAGGAAACACAGTAGAGTAGAAGAGTGCTCTTTTCTCTAAAGCAGAGTGTGTTTCTAGTAAGGCGAGCTAGCCTTTGTTTCCCAGTCCTAAATGGAGTTGAATCACATGCATTTTCTGTCCTACGAGCAAGAGTTGTTTTATGGTAAGAAGAGTCACTGTTGCGCTGCCATTGCCATACACAGGACAAATAGCACTGGCTTCTGTTCCCAGCAAGTACAATGTATTGAACTGAAGAGGATCTACTGTTCTTGTCAGGTTCCTAAGCAGAATTGAACTAGATATGGCCGTGTGTGTAGGAAGCACAGTTCTTTTGATCTGAGCAAGCTCACTGTTCGGACCCCATAGGAAACACAGTAGAGTAGAAGAGTGCTCTTTTCTCAAAAGCAGAGTGTGTTTCTTATAAGGCGAGCTAGCGTTTGTTTCCCAGTCCTAAATGGAGTTGAATCACATGCAGGTTCTGGTCCTACGAGCAAGAGTTGTTTTCTGGTAAGGAAAGTCACTGTTGCGCTCCCATTGCCATACACAGAGCAAAGAGCACTCGCGTCTGTTCCCAGCAAGAACAGTGTATCGGACTGAAGAGTTGCTACTGTTCTTGTCAGTTTCCTAAGCAGAGATGAACTAGATATGGTCCGTGTGTGTAGGAAGCACAGTTCTTATGTTCTGAGCAAACTCACTGTTTGGACCCCATAGGAAACACAGTAGAGTAGAAGAGTGCTCTTTTCTCTAAAGCAGAGTGTGTTTCTTGAAAGGCAAGCTAGCGTTAGTTTCCCAGTCCTAAATGGATTTGAGTCACATGCAGGTTTTTGTCCTACGAGCAAGAGTTGTTTTCTGGTAAGACGAGTCACTATTGTGCTCCAATTGGCATACACAGTGCAAATAGCACTCGCGTCTGTTCCCAGCAAGTACAATGTATTGGACTGAAGAGGATCTACTGTTCTTGTCAGCTTCCGAAGCAGAGTTGAACTAGATATGGCCAGTGTGTGTAGGAAGCACAGTTCTTTTGTTCTGAGCAAGCTCACTGTTCGGACCCCATAGAAAACACAGTAGAGTAGAAGAGTGCTCTTTTCTCAAAAGCAGAGTGTGTTTCTTGTAAGGCGAGCTAGCGTTTGTTTCCCAGTCCTAAATAGAGTTGAATCACATGCAGTTTCTGGTCCTACGAGCAAGAGTTGTTTTCTGGTAAGGAAAGTCACTATTGTGCTCCCATTGCCATACACAGTGCAAATAACACTTGCATCTGTTCCCAACAATACAGTGTATTCGACTGAATAGGAGCTACTGTTCTTGTCAGTTTCCTAAGCATAGTTGAACTAGATATGGCCCGTGTGTGTAGGAAGCACAGTTCTTTTTTTCTGAGCAAGCTCACTGTTCTGGCCCTATAGGAAAAACAGTAGAGTAGAAGAGTGCTCTTTTCTCAAAAGCAGAGTGTGTTTCTTGTAAAGCGAGCTAGAGTTTGTTTCCCAGTCCTAAGTGGAGTTGAGTCACATGCAGTTTTTTGTCCTATGAGCAAGAGTTGTTTTCTGGTAAGACGAGTCACAATTGTGCTCCAATTGCCGTACACAATGCAAATAGCACTGGTGTCTGTTCCCAGCAAGTACAGTGTATTGGACTGAATAGGATCTACTGTTCTTGTCAGTTTCCTAAGCAGAGTTGAACTAGATATGGCCAGTGTGTGTAGGAAGCACAGTTCTTTTGTTCTGAAAAAGCTCACTGTTCGGACCCCATAGGAAACACAGTAGAGTAGAAGAGTGCTCTTTTCTCAAAAGCAGAATGTGTTTCTCGTAAGGCGAGCTCGCGTTTGTTTCCCAGTCCTAAATGGAGTTGAGTCACAGGCAGTTTTTGGTCCTATGAGCAAGAGTTGTTTTCTGGTAAGAAGAGTCACTATTGCGCTCCAAATTCCATACACAGGACAAATAGCACTGGCGTCTGTTCCCAGCAAGTACAGTGTATTAGACTGAAGAGGAGCTACTGTTCTTGTCAGTTTCCTAAGCAGAGTTGAACTACATATGGCCCGTGTGTGTAGGAAGCACAGTTCTTTTTTTCTGAGAAAGCTCACTGTTCTGGCCCTAAAGGAAACACAGTAGAGTAGAAGAGTGCTCTTCTCTCAAAAGCAGAATGTGTTCCTTGTATGGCGTGCTAGCGTTTGTTTCCTAGTCGTAAATGGACTTGAATCACATGCAGTTTCTGGTCCTACGAACAAGAGTTGTTTTCTGGTAAGGAAAGTCACTATTGCGCTCCCATTGCTATACACAGGGCAAATAGCCCTCGCGTCTTTTCCCAGCAAGTACAGTGTATTGGACTGAATAGGAGATACTGTTCTTGTCAGTTTCCTAAGCAGAGTTGAACTAAATATGGTCCGTGTGTGTAGGAAGCACAGTTCTTTTGTTCTGAGCAAGCTCACTGTGTGGACCCCATAGGAAACACAGTAGAGAAGAAGAGTGCTCTTTTCTCTAAAGCAGAGTGTGTTTCTTTTAAGGCGAGCTTGCGTTTGTTTCCCAGTCCTAAATGGAGTGGAATCACATGCAGTTTCTGGTCCTACGAGCAAGAGTTGTTTTCTGGTAAGGAAAGTCACTATTGCGCTCCCATTGCCATACACAGTGCAAATAGCACATGCGTCTGTTCCCAGCAAGTACAGTGTATCGGACTGAAGAGGAGCTACTGTTCTTGTCAGTTTCCTAAGCAGAGTTGAACTAGATATGGCCCGTGTGTGTAGGAAGCACAGTTCTTTTTTTCTGAGAAAGCTCACTGTTCTGGCCCTAAAGGAAACACAGTAGAGTAGAAGAGTGCTCTTTTCTCAAAAGCAGAGTGTGTTTCTTGTAAAGCAAGCTAGAGTTTGTTTCCCAGTCCTAAGTGGAGTTGAGTCACATGCAGTTTTTTGTCCAACGACCAAGAGTTGTTTTCTGGTAAGACGAGTCACTATTGTGCTCCAATTGCCGTACACAGTGAAAATAGCACTGGCGTCTGTTCCCAGCAAGTACAGTGTATTGGACTGAAGAGGAGCTACTGTTCTTGTCAGTTTCCTAAGCAGAGTTGAACTAGATATGGCCCGTGTGTGTAGGAAGCACAGTTATTATGTTCTGAGCAAGCTCACTGTTCTGGCCCTATAGGAAACACAGTAGAGTAGAAGAGTGTTCTTTTCTCAAAAGCAGAGTGTGTTTCTTATAAGGCGAGCTAGCGTTTGTTTCCCAGTCCTAAATGGAGTGGAATCACATTCAGTTTCTGGTCCTACGAGCAAGAGTTGTTTTCTGGTCAGGAAAGTCACTATAGCGCTCCCATTGCCATATACAGTACAAATAGCACTCGCGTCTCTCCCAGTAAGTACAGTGTATCGGACTGAAGAGGAGCTACTGTTCTTGTCATTTTCCTAAGCAGAGTTGAACTAGATATGGCCCGTGTGTAGGAAGCACAGTTCTTTTGTTCTGAGCAAGCTCACTGTTCTGGCACTATAGGAAACACAGTAGAGTAGAAGAGTGCTCTTTTCTCTAAAGCAGAGTGTGTTTCTAGTAAGGCGAGCTAGCCTTTGTTTCCCAGTCCTAAATGGAGTTGAATCACATGCATTTTCTGTCCTACGAGCAAGAGTTGTTTTATGGTAAGAAGAGTCACTGTTGCGCTGCCATTGCCATACACAGGACAAATAGCACTGGCTTCTGTTCCCAGCAAGTACAATGTATTGGACTGAAGAGGATCTACTGTTCTTGTCAGGTTCCTAAGCAGAATTGAACTAGATATGGCCGTGTGTGTAGGAAGCACAGTTCTTTTGATCTGAGCAAGCTCACTGTTCGGACCCCATAGGAAACACAGTAGAGTAGAAGAGTGCTCTTTTCTCAAAAGCAGAGTGTGTTTCTTATAAGGCGAGCTAGCGTTTGTTTCCCAGTCCTAAATGGAGTTGAATCACATGCAGTTTCTGGTCCTACGAGCAAGAGTTGTTTTCTGGTAAGGAAAGTCACTGTTTTGCTCCCATTGCCATACACAGAGCAAAGAGCACTCGCGTCTGTTCCCAGCAAGAACAGTGTATCGGACTGAAGAGGAGCTACTGTTCTTGTCAGTTTCCTAAGCAGAGATGAACGAGATATGGCCCGTGTGTGTAGGAAGCACAGTTCTTATGTTCTGAGCAAACTCACTGTTTGGACCTCATAGGAAACACAGTAGAGTAGAAGAGTGCTCTTTTCTCTAAAGCAGAGTGTGTTTCTTGGAAGGCAAGCTAGCGTTAGTTTCCCAGTCCTAAATGGATTTGAGTCACATGCAGGTTTTTGTCCTAGGAGCAAGAGTTGTTTTCTGGTAAGACGAGTCACTATTGTGCTCCAATTGGCATACACAGTGCAAATACAACTCGCGTCTGTTCCCAGCAAGTACAATGTATTGGACTGAAGAGGATCTACTGTTCTTGTCAGGTTCCGAAGCAGAGTTGAACTAGATATGGCCAGTGTGTGTAGGAAGCACAGTTCTTTTGTTCTGAGCAAGCTCACTGTTCGGACCCCATAGAAAACACAGTAGAGTAGAAGAGTGCTCTTTTCTCAAAAGCAGAGTGTGTTTCTTGTAAGGCGAGCTAGCGTTTGTTTCCCAGTCCTAAATAGAGTTGAATCACATGCAGTTTCTGGTCCTACGAGCAAGAGTTGTTTTCTGGTAAGGAAAGTCACTATTGTGCTCCCATTGCCATACACAGTGCAAATAGCACTCGCGTCTGTTCCCAGCAAGTACAGTGTATCGGACTGAAGAGGAGCTACTGTTCTTGTCAGTTTCCGAATCAGAGTTGAACTAGATATGGCCGTGTTTGTAGGAAGCACAGTTCTTATGTTCTGAGCAAGTTCACTGTTCTGGCCCTATAGGAAACAGAGTAGAGTAGATGAGTGCTCTTTTCTCTAAAGCAGAGTGTGTTTCTTGTAAGGCGAGCTAGCGTTTGTTTCCTAGTCATAAATGGATTTGAATCACATGCAGTTTCTGGTCCTACGAACAAGAGTTGTTTTCTGGTAAGGAAAGTCACTATTGTGCTCCCATTTCCATACACAGTGCAAATAGCACTTGCATCTGTTCCCAACAATACAGTGTATTGGACTGAATAGGAGCTACTGTTCTTGTCAGTTTCCTAAGCATAGTTGAACTAGATATGGCCCGTGTGTGTAGGAAGCACAGTTCTTTTTTTCTGAGCAAGCTCACTGTTCTGGCCCTATAGGAAAATCAGTAGAGTAGAAGAGTGCTCTTTTCTCAAAAGCAGAGTGTGTTTCTTGTAAAGTGAGCTAGAGTTTGTTTCCCAGTCCTAAGTGGAGTTGAGTCACATGCAGTTTTTTGTCCTATGAGCAAGAGTTGTTTTCTGTTAAGACGAGTCACAATTGTGCTCCAATTGCCGTACACAATGCAAATAGCACTGGTGTCTGTTCCCAGCAAGTACAGTGTATTGGACTGAATAGGATCTACTGTTCTTGTCAGTTTCCTAAGCAGAGTTGAAATAGATATGGCCAGTGTGTGTAGGAAGCACAGTTCTTTTGTTCTGAGCAAGCTCACTGTTCGGACCCCATAGGAAACACAGTAGAGTAGAAGAATGCTCTTTTCTCCAAAGCAGAGTGTGTTTTTTGTAAGGCAAGCTCGCGTTTGTTTCCCAGTCCTAAATGGAGTTGAGTCACAGGCAGTTTTTGGTCCTATGAGCAAGAGTTGTTTTCTGGTAAGAAGAGTCACTATTGCGCTCCAAATGCCATACACAGGACAAATAGCACTGGCGTCTGTTCCCAGCAAGTACAGTGTATTAGACTGAAGAGGAGCTACTGTTCTTGTCAGTTTCCTAAGCAGAGTTGAACTAAATATGGCCCCTGTGTGTAGGAAACACAGTTCTTATGTTCTGAGCAAGCTCACTGTTCTGGCCCTATAGGAAACACAGTAGAGTAGAAGAGTGCTCTTTTCTCTAAAGCAGAGTGTGTTTCTAGTAAGGCGAGCTAGCCTTTGATTCCCAGTCCTAAATGGAGTTGAATCACATGCATTTTCTGTCCTACAAGCAAGAGTTGTTTTATGGTAAGAAGAGTCACTGTTGCGCTGCCATTGCCATACACAGGACAAATAGCACTGGCTTCTGTTCCCAGCAAGTACAATGTATTGGACTGAAGAGGATCTACTGTTCTTGTCAGGTTCCTAAGCAGAATTGAACTAGATATGGCCGTGTGTGTAGGAAGCACAGTTCTTTTGATCTGAGCAAGCTCTCTGTTCGGACCCCATAGGAAACACAGTAGAGTAGAAGAGTGCTCTTTTCTCAAAAGCAGAGTGTGTTTCTTGTAATGCGAGCTAGCGTTTGATTCCCAGTCCTAAATGGAGTGGAATCACATGCAGTTTCTCGTCCTACGAGCAAGAGTTGTTTTCTGGTAAGGAAAGTCACTGTTCCGCTCCCATTGCCATACACAGAGCAAAGAGCACTCGCGTCTGTTCCCAGCAAGAACAGTGTATCGGACTGAAGAGGAGCTACTGTTCTTGTCAGTTTCCTAAGCAGAGATGAACTAGATATGGCCCGTGTGTGTAGGAAGCACAGTTCTTATGTTCTGAGCAAACTCACTGTTTGGACCCCATAGGAAACACAGTAGAGTAGAAGAGTGCTCTTTTCTCTAAAGCAGAGTGTGTTTCTTGGAAGGCAAGCTAGCGTTAGTTTCCCAGTCCTAAATGGATTTGAGTCACATGCAGGTTTTTGTCCTACGAGCAAGAGTTGTTTTCTGGTAAGACGAGTCACTATTGTGCTCCAATTGGCATACACAGTGCAAATACAACTCGCGTCTGTTCCCAGCAAGTACAATGTATTGGACTGAAGAGGATCTACTGTTCTTGTCAGGTTTCGAAGCAGAGTTGAACTAGATATGGCCAGTGTGTGTAGGAAGCACAGTTCTTTTGTTCTGAGCAAGCTCACTTTTCGGACCCCATAGAAAACACAGTAGAGTACAAGAGTGCTCTTTTCTCTAAAGCAGAGTGTGTTTCTTGTAAGGAGAACTAGCGTTTGTTTCCCAGTTTTAAATGGAGTTGAATCCCATGCAGTTTCTGGTACTACGATCAAGAGTTGTTTTCAGGTAAGAAGAGTCACTATTGCACTGCCATTGCCATAGACAGGACAAATAGCACTGGCATCTGTTCGCAGCCAATACAGTGTATTGGACTTAAGAGGATCTACTGTTCTTGTCAGGTTCCTAAGCAGACTTGAAGTAGATATGGCCGTGTGTGTAGGAAGCACAGTTTTTTTGTTCTGAGCAAGCTCACTGTTTGGACCCCATAGGAAACCCAGTGGAGTAGAAGAGTGCTTTTTTCTCAAAAGCAGAGTGTGTTTCTTGTAAGGCTAGCTAGTGTTTGTTTCCCTTTCCTAAATGGAGTTTAATCACATGTAGTTTCTGGTCCTATGAGCAAGAGTTGTTTTCTGGTAAGCAAAGTCACTATTGTGCTCCCATTGACATACACAGTGCAAATAGCCCTCCCGTCTGTTCCCAGCAAGTACAGTGTATTGGAAAGAAGAGGAGCTACTCTTCTTCTCAGTTTCCTAAGCAGAGTTGAACTAGATATGGCCCGTGTGTAGCAAGCACAGTTCTTTTTTTCTGAGCAAGCTCACTGTTCTGGCCCTATAGGAAATACAGTAGAGTAGAAGAGTGCTCTTTTCTCTAAAGCAGAGTGTGTCTCTTGTAAGGCGAGCTTGTGTTTGTTTCCCAGTCCTAAATGGAGTGGAATCACATGCAGTTTCTGGTCCTACGAGCAAGAGTTGTTTTCTGGTAAGGAAAGTCACTATTGCGCTCCCATTGCCATACACAGTGCAAATAGCACTGGCGTCTGTTCCCAGCAAGTACAGTGTATTGGACTGAAAAGGATCTACTGTTCTTGTCAGTTTCCTAAGCAGAATTGAACTAGATATGGCCCATGTGTGTAGGAAGCACAGTTCTTTTGTTCTGAGCAAGCTCACTGTTCGGACCCCATAGGAAACACTGTAGAGTAGAAGAGTGCTCTTTTCTCAAAAGCAGAGTGTGTTTCATGTAAGGCGAGCTAGCGTTTGTTTCCCAGTCCTAAATGGAGTTGAGTCAATGCAGTTTTTTGTCCTACGAGCAAGAGTTGTTTTCTGGTAAGACGAGTCACTATTGTGCTCCAATTGCCATACACAGTGCAAATAGCACTCACGTCTGTTCTCAGCAAGTACAGTGTATCGGACTGAAGCGGAGCTACTGTTCTTGTCAGTTTCCTAAGCAGAGTTGAACTAGATATGCCCCGTGTGTGTAGGAAGCACAGTTATTATGTTCTGAGCAAGCTCACTGTTCTGGCCCTATAGGAAACACAGTAGAGCAGAAGAGTGTTCTTTTGTCAAAAGCAGAGTGTGTTTCTTATAACGCGAGCTAGCGTTTGTTTCCCAGTCCTAAATGGAGTGGAATCACATGCAGTTTCTGGTCCTACGAGCAAGAATTGTTTTCTGGTAAGAACAGTCACTATTGCGCTGCCATTGCCATACACAGGACAAATAGCACTGGCTTCTGTTCCCAGCAAGTACAGTGTATTGGACTGAAGAGGATCTACTGTTCTTGTCAGGTTCCTAAGCAGAATTGAACTAGATATGGCCGTGTGTGTAGGAAGCACAGTTCTTTTGTTCTGAGCAAGCTCACTGTTCGGACCCCATAGGAAACACAGTAGAGTAGAATAGTGCTCTTTTCTCAAAAGCAGAGTGTGTTTCTTATAAGGCGAGCTAGCGTTTGTTTCCCAGTCCTAAATGGAGTTCAATCACATGCAGTTTCTGGTCCTACGAGCAAGAGTTGTTTTCTGGTAAGGAAAGTCACTGTTGCGCTCCCATTGCCATACACAGAGCAAAGAGCACTCGCGTCTGTTCCCAGCAAGAACAGTGTATCGGACTGAAGAGGAGCTATTGTTCTTGTCAGTTTCCTAAGCAGAGATGAACGAGATATGGCCCGTGTGTGTAGGAAGCACAGTTCTTATGTTCTGAGCAAACTCACTGTTTGGACCCCATAGGAAACACAGTAGAGTGGAAGAGAGCTCTTTTCTCTAAAGCAGAGTGTGTTTCTTGGAAGGCAAGCTAGCGTTAGTTTCCCAGTCCTAAATGTATTTGAGTCACATGCAGGTTTTTGTCCTACGAGCAAGAGTTGTTTTCTGGTAAGACGAGTCACTATTGTGCTCCAATTGGCATACACAGTGCAAATAGCACTCGCGTCTGTTCCCCGCAAGTACAGTGTATTGGACTGAAGAGGATCTACTGTTCTTGTCAGTTTCCTAAGCAGAGTTGAACTAGATATGTCCCGTGTGTGTAGGAAGCACAGTTTTTTTGTTCTGAGCAAGCTCACTGTTCAGACCCCATAGAAAACACAGTAGAGTAGAAGAGTGCTCTTTTCTCAAAAGCAGAGTGTGTTTCTTGTAAGGCGAGCTAGCGTTTGTTTCCCAGTCCTAAATGGAGTTGAATCACATGCGGTTTCTGCTCCTACGAGCAAGAGTTGTTTTCTGGTAAGGAAAGTCACAATTGCGCTCCCATTGCCATACACAGTGCAAATAGCACTCGCGTCTGTTCCCAGCAAGTACAGTGTATCGGACTGAAGAGAAGCTACTGTTCTTGTCAGTTTCCTAAGCAGAGTTGAAGTAGATATGGCCGTGTGTGTAGGAAGCACAGTTCTTATGTTCTGAGCAAGCTCACTGTTCTGGCCCTATAGGAAACAGAGTAGAGTAGATGAGTGCTCTTTTCTCTAAAGCAGAGTGTGTTTCTTGTAAGGCGAGCTAGCGTTTGTTTCCCAGTCCTAAATGGAGTGGAATCACATGCAGTTTCTGGTCCTACGAACAAGAGTTGTTTTCTGGTAAGGAAAGTCACTATTGCGCTGCCATTGCCCTGTCAAGGCAAATAGCACTCTCGTCTTTTCCCAACAAGTACAGTGTGTTGGAATGATTAGGAGCTACTGTTCTTGTCAGTTTCCTAAACAGAGTTGAACTAGATATGGTCCGTGTGTGTAGGAAGCACAGTTCTTTTGTTCTGAGCAAGCTCACTGTGTGGACCCTATAGGAAACACAGTAGAGTAGAAGAGTGCTCTTTTCTCTAAACAGAGTGTGTTTCTTGTAAGGCGAGCTTGCTTTTGTTTCCCAGTCCTAAATGGAGTGGAATCACATGAAGTTTCTGGTCCTATGAGCAAGAGTTGTTTTCTGGTAAGGAAAGTCACTATTGCGCTCCCATTGCCATACACAGTGCAAATAGCACATGCGTCTGTTCCCAGCAAGTACAGTGTATTGGACTGAAGAGGAGCTACTGTTCTTGTCATTTTCCTAAGCAGAGTTGAACTAGATATGGTCCGTGTGTGTAGGAAGAACAGTTCTTTTGTTCTGGGCAAGCTCACAGTTTGGACCTCATAGGAAACACAGTAGAGTAGAAGAGTGCTCTTTTCTCTAAAGCAGATTGTGTTTCTTGTAAGGAGAACTAGCGTTTGTTTCCCAGTTTTAAATGGAGTTGAATCCCATGCAGTTTCTGGTGCTACGATCAAGAGTTGTTTTCTGGTAAGAAGAGTCACTATTGCACTCCCATTGCCATAGACAGGACAAATAGCACTGGCGTCTGTTCGCAGCCAATACAGTGTATTGGACTGAAGAGGATCTACTGTTCTTGTCAGGTTCCTAAGCTGACTTGAAGTAGATATGGCCGTGTGTGTAGGAAGCACAGTTTTTTTGTTCTGAGCAAGCTCACTGTTCGGACCCCATAGGAAACACAGTAGAGTAGAAGAGTGCTTTTTTCTCTAAAGCAGAGTGTGTTTCTTGAAAGGCAAGCTAGCCTTTGTTTCCCAGACCTAAATGGAGTTGAATCACATGCAGTTTCTGGTCCTACGAACAAGAGTTGTTTTCTGGTAGGAAAGTCACTATTGCGCTCCCATTGCCCTATCAAGGCAAATAGCACTCGCGTCTTTTCCCAGCAAGTACAGTGTATTGGAATGATTAGGAGCTACTGTTCTTGTCAGTTTCCTAAGCAGAGTTGAACTAGATATGGTCCGTGTGTGTAGGAAGCACAGTTCTTTTGTTCTGAGCAAGCTCACTCTGTGGACCCCATAGGAAACACAGTAGAGTAGAAGAGTGCTCTTTTCTCTAAAGCAGAGTGTGTTTCTTGTAAGGCGAGCTTGCGTTTGTTTCCCAGTCCTAAATGGAGTGGAATCATATGCAGCTTCTGGTCCTACGAGCAAGAGTTGTTTTCTGGTAAGGAAAGTCACTATTGCGCTCCCATTGCCATACACAGTGCAAATAGCACATGCGTCTGTTCCCAGCAAGTACAGTGTATTGGACTGAAGAGGAGCTACTGTTCTTGTCATTTTCCTAAGCAGAGTTGAACTAGATATGGTCCGTGTGTGTAGGAAGAACAGTTCTTTTGTTCTGGGCAAGCTCACAGTTTGGACCCCATAGGAAACACAGTAGAGTAGAAGAGTGCTCTTTTCTCTAAAGCAGAGTGTGTTTCTTGTAAGGAGAACTAGCGTTTGTTTCCCAGTTTTAAATGGAGTTGAATCCCATGCAGTTTCTGGTACTACGATCAAGAGTTGTTTTCTGGTAAGAAGAGTCACTATTGCACTGCCATTGCCATAGACAGGACAAATAGCACTGGCGTTTGTTCGCAGCCAATACAGTGTATTGGACTGAAGAGGATCTACTGTTCTTGTGAGGTTCCTAAACAGACTTGAAGTATATATGGCCGTGTGTGTAGGAAGCACAGTTTTTTTGTTCTGAGCAAGCTCACTGTTCGGACCCCATAGGAAACACAGTAGAGTAGAAGAGTGCTTTTTTCTCAAAAGCAGAGTGAGTTTCTTGTAAGGCGAGCTAGTGTTTGTTTCCCTTTCCTAAATGGAGTTGAATCACATGCAGTTTCTGGTCCTACGAGCAAGAGTTGTTTTCTGGTAAGGAAAGTCACTATTGTGTTACCATTGCCATTCACGGTGCAAATAGCCCTCCCGTCTGTTCCCAGCAAGTACAGTGTATTGGACTGAAGAGGAGCTACTGTTCTTGTCCGTTTCTTAAGCAGAGTTGAACTAGATATGGCCTGTGTGTTTAGGAAGCGCAGTTATTATGTTCTGAGCAAGCTCACAGTTCTGGCCCTATAGGAAACACAGTAGAGTAGAAGAGTGCTCTTTTCTCTAAAGCAGAGTGTGTTTCTTGTAAGGCGAGCTCGCGTTTGTTTCCCAGTCCTAAATGGAGTTGATTCACATGCAGTTTTTGGTCCTACGAGCAAGAGATGTTTTCTGGTTAGAGGAGTCACTATTGTGCTCCAAGTGCCATACACAGTACAAATAGCACTGGCGTCTGTTCCCAGGAAGTACAGTGTATTGGACTGAAAAGGATCTGCTGTTCTTGTCAGTTTCCTAAGCAGAGTTGAACTAGATATGGCCCATGTGTGTAGGAAGCACAGTTCTTTTGTTCTGAGCAAGCTCACTGTTCGGACCCCATAGGAAACACTGTAGAGTGGAGGAGTGCTCTTTTCTCAAAAGCAGAGTGTGTTTCTTTAAAGCGAGCTAGTGTTTGTTTCCCAGTCCTAAGTGGAGTTGAGTCACATGCAGTTTTTTGTCCTATGAGCAAGAGTTGTTTTCTGGTAAGACGAGTCACTATTGTGCTCCAATTGCCGTACACAATGCAAATAGCACTGGTGTCTGTTCCCAGCAAGTACAGTGTATTGGACTGAATAGGATCTACTGTTCTTGTCAGTTTCCTAAGCAGAGTTGAAATAGATATGGCCAGTGTGTGTAGGAAGCACAGTTCTTTTGTTCTGAGCAAGCTCACTGTTCGGACCCCATAGGAAACACAGTAGAGTAGAAGAGTGCTCTTTTCTCAAAAGCAGAGTGTGTTTTTTGAAAGGCAAGCTAGCGTTTGTTTCCCAGTCTTAAATGGAGTTGAATCACATGCTCTTTGTGGTCCTACGAGCAAGAGTTGTATTCTGGTAAGGAAAGTCACTATTGTGCTCCCTTTGCCATACACAGTGCAAATAGCACTCGCGTCTTTTCCCACCGAGTACAGTGTATTGGACTGAAGAGGATCTACTGTTCTTGTCAGGTTCCTAAGCAGAGTTGAACTATATATGGCCCGTATGTGTAGGAAGCTCAGTTATTATATTCTGAGCAAGCTCACTCTTCTAGCCCTATAGGAAACACAGTAGAGTAGAAGAGTGCTCTTTTCTCTAAAGCAGAGTGTATTTCTCGTAAGGCGAGCTCGCGTTTGTTTCCCAGTCCTAAATGGAGTTGAGTCACAGGCAGTTTTTGGTCCTATGAGCAAGAGTTGTTTTCTGGTAAGAAGAGTCACTATTGCGCTCCAAATGCCATACACAGGAAAAATAGCACTGGCGTCGGTTCCCAGCAAGTACAGTGTATTAGACTGAAGAGGAGCTACTGTTCTTGTCAGTTTCCTAAGTAGAGTTGAACTAAATATGGCCCCTGAATGTAGGAAGCACAGTTCTTATGTTCTGAGCAAGCTCACTGTTCTGGCCCTATAGGAAACACAGTAGAGTAGAAGAGTGCTCTTTTCTCAAAAGCAGAGTGTGTTTCTTGAAAGGCAAGCTAGAGTTTGTTTCCCAATCCTAAATGGAGTTGAATCACATGCAGTTTCTGGTCCTACGAGCAAGAGTTGTTTCTTGGTAAGGAAAGTCACTATTGCGCTCCCATTGCCATACACAGTGCAAATAGCACTCCCGTCTGTTCCCAGCAAGTTCAGTGTATTGGACTGAAAAAGAGCTACTGTTCTTCTCAGTTTCCTAAGCAGAGTTGAACTAGATATGGCCCGTGTGTCTAGGAAGCACAGTTCATTTGTTCTGAGAAAGCTCACTGTTCTGGCCCTATAGGAAACACAGTAGAGAAGAAGAGTGCTCTTTTTTCAAAAGCAGAGTGTGTTTTTGTAAGTAGAGCTAGCGTTTGTTTCCTAGTCCTAAATGGAGTTGAATCACATGCAGTTTCTGGAACTACGAACAAGATTTGTTTTCTGGTAAGGAATGTCACTATTGCGCTCCCATTGCCCTACATAAGGCAAATAGCACTCGCGTCTTTTCCCAGCAAGTACAGTGTATTGGACTGAAGAGGATCTACTGTTCTTGTCAGGTTCCTAAGCAGAATTGAACTAGATATGGCCGTGTGTGTAGGAAGCACAGTTCTTTTGTTCTTAGCAAGCTCACTGTTTGGACCCCATAGGAAACACAGTAGAGTAGAAGAGTGCTCTTTTCTCTAAAGCAGAGTGTGTTTCTAAGGCGAGCTAGCGTTTGTTTCCCAGTCCTAAATGGAGTGGAATCACATGCAGTTTCTGGTCCTACGAGCAACAGTTGTTTTCTGGTAAGAAAGTCACTATTGCGCTGCCATTGCCATACACAGTGCAAATAGCCCTCCCATATGTTCCCAGCAAGTACAGTGTATTGGACTGAAGAGGATCTACTGTTCTTGTCAGGTTCCTAAGCACAATTGAACTAGATATGGCCGTGTGTGTAGGAAGCACAGTTCTTTTGTTCTTAGCAAGCTCACTGTTCGGACCCCATAGGAAACACTGTAGAGTAGAAGAGTGTTCTTTTCTCAAAAGCAGAGTGTGTTTCTTATAACGCGAGCTAGCGTTTGTTTCCCATTCCTAAATGGAGTTGAATTACATGCAGTTTCTGGTCCTACGAGCAAGAGTTGTTTTCTGGTAAGGAAAGTCACTATTGAGCTCCCTTTGCCATACACAGTGCAAATAGCACTCGCTTCTGTTCCCAGTAAGTACAGTGTATTGGACTGAAGAGGAGCTACTGTTCTTGTCATTTTCCTAAGCAGAGTTGAACTAGATATGGTCCGTGTGTGTAGGAAGAACAGTTCTTTTGTTCTGGGCAAGCTCACAGTTTGGACCCCATAGGAAACCCAGTAGAGTAGAAGAGTGCTCTTTTCTCTAAAGCAGAGTGTGTTTCTTGTAAGGAGAACTAGCGTTTGTTTCCCAGTTTTAAATGGAGTTGAATCCCATGCAGTTTCTGGTACTACGATCAAGAGTTGTTTTCTGGTAAGAAGAGTCACTATTGCACTGCCATTGCCATAGACAGGACAAATAGCACTGGCGTTTGTTCGCAGCCAATACAGTGTATTGGACTGAAGAGGATCTACTGTTCTTGTCAGGTTCCTAAACAGACTTGAAGTATATATGGCCGTGTGTGTAGGAAGCACAGTTTTTTTGTTCTGAGCAAGCTCACTGTTCGGACCCCATAGGAAACACAGTAGAGTAGAAGAGTGCTTTTTTCTCAAAAGCAGAGTGAGTTTCTTGTAAGGCGAGCTAGTGTTTGTTTCCCTTTCCTAAATGGAGTTGAATCACATGCAGTTTCTGGTCCTACGAGCAAGAGTTGTTTTCTGGTAAGGAAAGTCACTATTGTGTTACCATTGCCATTCACGGTGCAAATAGCCCTCCCGTCTGTTCCCAGCAAGTACAGTGTATTGGACTGAAGAGGAGCTACTGTTCTTGTCCGTTTCTTAAGCAGAGTTGAACTAGATATGGCCTGTGTGTTTAGGAAGCGCAGTTATTATGTTCTGAGCAAGCTCACAGTTCTGGCCCTATAGGAAACACAGTAGAGTAGAAGAGTGCTCTTTTCTCTAAAGCAGAGTGTGTTTCTTGTAAGGCGAGCTCGCGTTTGTTTCCCAGTCCTAAATGGAGTTGATTCACATGCAGTTTTTGGTCCTACGAGCAAGAGATGTTTTCTGGTTAGAGGAGTCACTATTGTGCTCCAAGTGCCATACACAGTACAAATAGCACTGGCGTCTGTTCCCAGGAAGTACAGTGTATTGGACTGAAAAGGATCTGCTGTTCTTGTCAGTTTCCTAAGCAGAGTTGAACTAGATATGGCCCATGTGTGTAGGAAGCACAGTTCTTTTGTTCTGAGCAAGCTCACTGTTCGGACCCCATAGGAAACACTGTAGAGTGGAGGAGTGCTCTTTTCTCAAAAGCAGAGTGTGTTTCTTTAAAGCGAGCTAGTGTTTGTTTCCCAGTCCTAAGTGGAGTTGAGTCACATGCAGTTTTTTGTCCTATGAGCAAGAGTTGTTTTCTGGTAAGACGAGTCACTATTGTGCTCCAATTGCCGTACACAATGCAAATAGCCCTGGTGTCTGTTCCCAGCAAGTACAGTGTATTGGACTGAATAGGATCTACTGTTCTTGTCAGTTTCCTAAGCAGAGTTGAAATAGATATGGCCAGTGTGTGTAGGAAGCACAGTTCTTTTGTTCTGAGCAAGCTCAATGTTCGGACCCCATAGGAAACACAGTAGAGTAGAAGAGTGCTCTTTTCTCAAAAGCAGAGTGTGTTTTTTGAAAGGCAAGCTAGCGTTTGTTTCCCAGTCTTAAATGGAGTTGAATCACATGCTCTTTGTGGTCCTACGAGCAAGAGTTGTATTCTGGTAAGGAAAGTCACTATTGTGCTCCCTTTGCCATACACAGTGCAAATAGCACTCGCGTCTTTTCCCACCGAGTACAGTGTATTGGACTGAAGAGGATCTACTGTTCTTGTCAGGTTCCTAAGCAGAGTTGAACTATATATGGCCCGTATGTGTAGGAAGCTCAGTTATTATATTCTGAGCAAGCTCACTCTTCTAGCCCTATAGGAAACACAGTAGAGTAGAAGAGTGCTCTTTTCTCTAAAGCAGAGTGTATTTCTCGTAAGGCGAGCTCGCGTTTGTTTCCCAGTCCTAAATGGAGTTGAGTCACAGGCAGTTTTTGGTCCTATGAGCAAGAGTTGTTTTCTGGTAAGAAGAGTCACTATTGCGCTCCAAATGCCATACACAGGAAAAATAGCACTGGCGTCGGTTCCCAGCAAGTACAGTGTATTAGACTGAAGAGGAGCTACTGTTCTTGTCAGTTTCCTAAGTAGAGTTGAACTAAATATGGCCCCTGAATGTAGGAAGCACAGTTCTTATGTTCTGAGCAAGCTCACTGTTCTGGCCCTATAGGAAACACAGTAGAGTAGAAGAGTGCTCTTTTCTCAAAAGCAGAGTGTGTTTCTTGAAAGGCAAGCTAGAGTTTGTTTCCCAATCCTAAATGGAGTTGAATCACATGCAGTTTCTGGTCCTACGAGCAAGAGTTGTTTCTTGGAAAGGAAAGTCACTATTGCGCTCCCATTGCCATACACAGTGCAAATAGCACTCCCGTCTGTTCCCAGCAAGTTCAGTGTATTGGACTGAAAAAGAGCTACTGTTCTTCTCAGTTTCCTAAGCAGAGTTGAACTAGATATGGCCCGTGTGTCTAGGAAGCACAGTTCATTTGTTCTGAGAAAGCTCACTGTTCTGGCCCTATAGGAAACACAGTAGAGAAGAAGAGTGCTCTTTTTTCAAAAGCAGAGTGTGTTTTTGTAAGTAGAGCTAGCGTTTGTTTCCTAGTCCTAAATGGAGTTGAATCACATGCAGTTTCTGGAACTACGAACAAGATTTGTTTTCTGGTAAGGAATGTCACTATTGCGCTCCCATTGCCCTACATAAGGCAAATAGCACTTGCGTCTTTTCCCAGCAAGTACAGTGTATTGGACTGAAGAGGATCTACTGTTCTTGTCAGGTTCCTAAGCAGAATTGAACTAGATATGGCCGTGTGTGTAGGAAGCACAGTTCTTTTGTTCTTAGCAAGCTCACTGTTTGGACCCCATAGGAAACACAGTAGAGTAGAAGAGTGCTCTTTTCTCTAAAGCAGAGTGTGTTTCTAAGGCGAGCTAGCGTTTGTTTCCCAGTCCTAAATGGAGTGGAATCACATGCAGTTTCTGGTCCTACGAGCAACAGTTGTTTTCTGGTAAGAAAGTCACTATTGCGCTGCCATTGCCATACACAGTGCAAATAGCCCTCCCATATGTTCCCAGCAAGTACAGTGTATTGGACTGAAGAGGATCTACTGTTCTTGTCAGGTTCCTAAGCACAATTCAACTAGATATGGCCCTGTGTGTAGGAAGCACAGTTCTTTTGTTCTTAGCAAGCTCACTGTTCGGACCCCATAGGAAACACTGTAGAGTAGAAGAGTGTTCTTTTCTCAAAAGCAGAGTGTGTTTCTTATAACGCGAGCTAGCGTTTGTTTCCCATTCCTAAATGGAGTTGAATCACATGCAGTTTCTGGTCCTACGAGCAAGAGTTGTTTTCTGGTAAGGAAAGTCACTATTGAGCTCCCTTTGCCATACACAGTGCAAATAGCACTCGCTTCTGTTCCCAGTAAGTACAGTGTATCGGACTGAAGAGGAGCTACTGTTCTTGTCAGTTTCCTAAGCAGAGTTGAAGTAGATATGGCCCCTGTGTGTAGGAAGCACAGTTCTTATGTTCTGAGCAAGCTCACTGTTCTGGCCCTATAGGAAACACAGTAGAGTAGAAGAGTGCTCTTTTCTCAAAAGCAGAGTGTGTTCCTTGTAAGGCGAGCTAGCGTTTGTTTCCCAGTCCTAAATGGCGTTGAATCACATGCAGTTTGTGGTCCTACGAGCAAGAGTTGTTTTCTGGTAAGGAAAGTCACTATTGCGTTCTCATTGCCATACACAGTGCAAATAGCACTCGCGTCTGTTCCCAGAAAGTACAGTGTATTGGACTGAAGAGGAGCTACTGTTCTTGTCAGTTTGCTAAGCAGAGTTAAATTACATATGGTCCGTGTGTTTAGGAATCACAGTTCTTTTGTTCTGAGCAAGCTCACTGTTTGGACCCCATAGGAAACACAGTAGAGTAGAAGAGTGCTCTTTTTTCTAAAGCAGAGTGTGTTTCTTGAAATGCGAGCTAGCGTTTGATTCCCAGTCCTAAATGGAGTGGAATCACATGCAGTTTCTCGTCCTACGAGCAAGAGTTGTTTTCTGGTAAGAATAGTCACTATTGCGCTGCCATTGCCATACAGAGGACAAATAGCACTGGCGTCTGTTCCTAGCAAGTACAGTGTAATGGACTGAAGAGGATCTACTGTTCTTGTCATGTTCCTAAGCAGAATTGAACTAGATTTTGCAGTGTGTGTAGGAAGCACAGTTCTTTTGTTCTGAGCAAGCTCACTGTTCGGAAACCATAGGAAACACAGTAGAGTAGAAGAGTGCTCTTTTCTCAAAAGCAGAGTGTGTTTCTGTAAGGCGAGCTAGCGTTTGTTTCCCAGTACTAAATGGAGTTGAATCACATGAAGTTTCTGGTCCTACGAGCAAGAGTTGTTTTCTGGTAAGGAAAGTCACTATTGCACTCTCATTGCCATACACAGTGCAAATAGTACTCGCGTCTGTTCCCAGAAAGTACAGTGCATTGGACTGAAGAGGAGCTACTGTTCTTGTCCGTTTCCTAAGCAGATTTGAACTACATATGGTCTGTGTGTGTAGGAAGCACAGTTCTTTTTTTCTGAGAAAGCTTACTGTTTGGACCCCATAGGAAACACTGTAGAGTAGAAGAGTGCTCTTTTCTCTAAAGCAGAGTGTGTTTCTTGCAAGGCGAGCTAGAGTTTGTTTCCCATTCCTAAATGGAGTTGAATCACATGCAGTTTCTGGTCCTACGAGCAAGAGTTGTTTCTTGGTAAGTAAAGTCACTATTGCGCTCCCTTTGCCATACACAGTGCTGATAGCACTCCAGTCTGTTCCCAGCAAGTTCAGTGTACTGGACTGAAGAAGAGCTACTGTTCTTCTCAGTTTCCTAAGCAGAGTTGAACTAGATATGGCCCGTGTGTCTAGGAAGCACAGTTCATTTGTTCTGAGAAAGCTCACTGTTCAGGCCTATAGGAAACACAGTAGAGAAGAAGAGTGCTCTTTTTTCAAAAGCAGAGTGTGTTTTTGTAAGTAGAGCTAGCGTTTGTTTCCTAGTCCTAAATGGAGTTGAATCACATGCAGTTTCTGGACCTACGAACAAGATTTGTTTTCTGGGAAGGAAAGTCACTATTGCGCTCCCATTGCCCTAAATAAGGCAAATAGCACTCGCGTCTTTTACCAGCAAGTACAGTGTATTGGACTGAAGAGGATCTCCTGTTCTTGTCAGGTTCCTAAGCAGAATTGAACTAGATATAGCCGTGTGTGTAGGAAGCACAATTCCTTTGTTCTGAGCAAGCTCACTGTTCGGACCACATAGGAAACACAGTACAGTAGAAGAGTGCTCTTTTCTCTAAAGCAGAGTGTGTTTCTTGTAAGGCGAGCTTGCGTTTGTTTCCCAGTCCTAAATGGAGTTGAATCACATGCAGTTTCTGGTCCTACGAGCAAGAGTTGTTTTCTGGTAAGGAAAGTCACTATTGCGCTCCCATTGCCATACACATTGCAAATAGCACATGCGTCTGTTCCCAGCAAGTACAGTGTATCTGACTGAAGAGGAGCTACTGTTCTTGTCAGTTTCCAAAGCAGAGTTGAACTAGATGTGGTCCTTGTGTGTAGGAAGCACAGTTCTTTTGTTCTGAGCAAGCTCACTCTTCGGACCCCATAGGAAACACAGTAGAGTAGAAGAGAGTTCTTTTTTCAGAAGCAGAGTGTGTTTCTTATAACGCGAGCTAGTGTTTGTTTCCCAGTCCTAAATGGAGTTGAATCACATGCAATTTCTGGTCCTAGGAGCAAGAGTTGTTTTCTGGTAAGGAAAGTCACTATTGCGCTCCCATTGCCATACACAGTGCAAATAGCACTCGCGTCTGATCCCAGTAAGTACAGTGTATTGGACTGAAGAGGAGCTACTGTTCTTGTCAGGTTCCTAAGCAGAGTTGAACTAGATATGGCCCGTGTGTGTAGGAAGCACAGTTCTTATGTTCTGAGAAAGCTCACTGTTCTGGCCCTATAGGAAAAACAGTAGAGTAGAAGAGTGCTCTTTTCTCAAAAGCAGAGTGTGTTCCTTGTAAGGCGAGCTAGCGTTTGTTTCCTAGTCCTAAATGGAGTTGAATCACATGCAGTTTCTGGTCCTACGAACAAGAGTTGTTTTCTGGTAATGAAAGTCACTATTGCGCTCCCATTGCCATACACAGGGCAAATAGCACTCGCGTCTTTTCCCAGCAAGTACAGTGTATTGGACTGAATAGGAGCTACTGTTCTTTTCAGTTTTCTAAGCAGAGTTGACCTACATATGGTCCGTGTGTGTAGGAAGCACAGTTCTTTTGTTCTGAGCGAGCTCACTGTTCCGGCCTTATAGGAAACACAGTAGAGTAGAAGAGTGCTCTTTTCTCTAAAGCAGAGTGTGTTTCTTGTAAGGCGAGCTAGCGTTTGTTTCCCAGTCATAAATGGAGTGGAATCACATGCAGTTTCTGGTCTTACGAGCAAGAGTTGTTTTCTGGTAAGGAAAGTCACTATTGCGCTCCCATTGCCATACACAGTGCAAATAGCACATGCGTCTGTTCCCAGCAAGTACACTGTATTGGACTGAAGAGGAGCTCCTATTCTTGTCAGTTTCCTAAGCAGAGTTGAACTAGATATGGTCCGTGTGTGTAGGAAGAACAGTTCTTTTGTTCTGGGCAAGCTCACAGTTTGGACCCCATAGGAAACACAGTAGAGTAGAAGAGTGCTCTTTTCTCTAAAGCAGAGTGTGTTTCATGTAAGGAGAGCTAGCGTTTGTTTCCCAGTTTTAAATGGAGTTGAATCCCATGCAGTTTCTGGTACTACTAGCAAGAGTTGTTTTCTGGTAAGAAGAGTCACTATTGCACTGCCATTGCCATAGACAGGACAAATAGCACTGGCGTCTGTTCGCAGCAAGTACAGTGTATTTGACTGAAGAGGATCTACTGTTCTTGTCAGGTTCCTAAGCAGAATTGAACTAGATATGGCCGTGTGTGTGGGAAGCACAGTTCTTTTGTTCTGAGCAAGCTCATTGTTCAGACCCCATAGAAAACACAGTAGAGTAGAAGAGTGCTCTTTTCTCAAAAGCAGAGTGTGTTTTTGTAAGGCAAGCTAGCGTTTGTTTCCCAGTCCTAAATGGAGTTGAATCACATGCAGTTTCTGGTCCTACAAGCAAGAGTTGTTTTCTGGTAAGGAAAGTCACTATTGCGCTCCCTTTGCCATACACAGCGCAAATAGCACTCGCGTCTTTAACCAGCAAGTACAGTGCATCGGACTGAAGAGGAGCTACTATTCTTGTCCGTTTCTTAAGGAGAGTTGAACTAGATATGGCCTGTGTGTTTAGGAAGCGCAGTTATTATGTTCTGAGCAAGCTCACTGTTCTGGCCTTATAGGAAACACAGTAGAGTAGAAGAGTACTCTTTTCTCTAAAGCAGAGTGTGTTTCTTGTAAGGCGAGCTCGCGTTTGTTTCCCTGTCCTAAATGGAGTTGATTCACATGCAGTTTTTGGTCCTACGAGCAAGAGTTGTTTTCTGGTAAGAAGAGTCACTATTGTGCTCCAATTGCCATACACAGTGCAAACAGCACTCGCGTCTGTTCCCAGCAAGTACAGTTTATTGGACTGAATAGGAGCTATTGTTCTTGTCAGTTTCCTAAGCAGAGTTGAACTAGATATGATCCATGTGTGTAGGAAGCACAGTTCTTTTGTTCTGAGCAAGCTCACTGTTTGGACACCATAGGAAACACCGTAGAGTAGAAGAGTGCTCTTTTCTCAAAAGCAGAGTGTGTTTCTTGTAAAGCGAGCTAGAGTTTGTTTCCCAGTCCTAAATGGATTTGAGTCACATGCAGTTCTTTGTCCTACGAGCAAGAGTTGTTTTCTGGTTAGAGGAGTCACTATTGTGCTCCAATTGCCATACACAGTGCAAATAGCACTGGCGTCTGTTCCCAGCAAGTACAGTGTATTGGACTGAATAGGAGCTACTGTTCTTGTCAGTTTCCTAAGCAGAGTTGAAATAGATATGGTCCATGTGTGTAGGAAGCACAGTTCTTTTGTTCTGAGCAAGCTCACTGTTTGGACCCCATAGGAAACACAGTAGATTAGACGAGTGCTCTTTTCTCAAAAGCAGAGTGTGTTTCTGTAAGGCGAGCTAGCGTTTGTTTCCCAGTACTAAATGGAGTTGAATCACATGAAGTTTCTGGTCCTATGAGCAAGTGTTGTTTTCTGGTAAGGAAAGTCACTATTGCGCTCTCATTGCCATACACAGTGCAAATAGCACTCGCGTCTGTTCCCAGAAAGTACAGTGTATTGGACTGAAGAGGAGCTACTGTTCTTGTCAGTTTCCTAAGCAGATTTGAACTACATATGGTGTGTGTGTAGGAAGCACAGTTCTTTTGTTCTGAGAAAGCTTTCTGTTTGGACCCCATAGGAAACACAGTAGAGTAGAAGAGTGCTCTTTTCTCTAAAGCAGAGTGTGTTTCTTGAAAGGCAAGCTAGAGTTTGTTTCCCAATCCTAAATGGAGTTGAATCACATGCAGTTTCTGGTCCTATGAGCAAGAGTTGTTTCTTGGTAAGGAAAGTCACTATTGCGCTCCCATTGCCATACACAGTGCAAATAGCACTCCCGTCTGTTCCCAGCAAGTTCAGTGTATTGGACTGAAAAAGAGCTACTGTTCTTCTCAGTTTCCTAAGCAGAGTTGAACTAGATATGGCCCGTGTGTCTAGGAAGCACAGTTCATTTGTTCTGAGAAAGCTCACTGTTCTGGCCCTATAGGAAACACAGTAATGAAGAAGAGTGCTCTTTTTTCAAAAGCAGAGTGTGTTTTTGTAAGTAGAGCTAGCGTTTGTTTCCTAGTCCTAAATGGAGTTGAATCACATGCAGTTTCTGGAACTACGAACAAGATTTGTTTTCTGGTAAGGAATGTCACTATTGCGCTCCCATTGCCCTACCTAAGGCAAATAGCACTCGCGTCTTTTCCCAGCAACTACAGTGTATTGGACTGAAGAGGATCTACTGTTCTTGTCAGGTTCCTAAGCAGAATTGAACTAGATATGGCCGTGTGTGTAGGAAGCACAGTTCTTTTGTTCTTAGCAAGCTCACTGTTTGGACCCCATAGGAAACACAGTAGAGTAGAAGAGTGCTCTTTTCTCTAAAGCAGAGTGTGTTTCTAAGGCGAGCTAGCGTTTGTTTCCCAGTCCTAAATGGAGTGGAATCACATGCAGTTTCTGGTCCTACGAGCAACAGTTGTTTTCTGGTAAGAAAGTCACTATTGCGCTGCCTTTGCCATACACAGTGCAAATAGCCCTCCCATATGTTCCCAGCAAGTACAGTGTATTGGACTGAAGAGGATCTACTGTTATTGTAAGGTTCCTAAGCACAATTGAACTAGATATGGCCGTGTGTGTAGGAAGCACAGTTCTTTTGTTCTTAGCAAGCTCACTATTCGGACCCCATAGGAAACACTGTAGAGTAGAAGAGTGTTCTTTTCTCAAAAGCAGAGTGTGTTTCTTATAACGCGAGCTAGCGTTTTTTTTCCCTTTCCTAAATGGAGTTGAATCACATGCAGTTTCTGGTCCTACGAGCAAGAGTTGTTTTCTGGTAAGGAAAGTCACTATTGAGCTCCCTTTGCCATACACAGTGCAAATAGCACTTGCGTCTGTTCCCAGTAAGTACAGTGTATCGGACTGAAGAGGAGCTACTGTTCTTGTCAGTTTCCTAAGCAGAATTGAACTAGATATGGCCCCTGTGTGTAGGAAGCACAGTTCTTATGTTCTGAGCAAGCTCACTGTTCTGGCCCTATAGGAAACACAGTAGAGTAGAAGAGTGCTCTTTTCTCAAAAGCAGAGTGTGTTCCTTGTAAGGCAAGCTAGCGTTTGTTTCCCAGTCCTAAATGGCGTTGAATCACATGCAGTTTGTGGTCCTACGAGCAAGAGTTGTTTTCTGGTAAGGAAAGTCACTATTGCGTTCTCATTGCCATACACAGTGCAAATAGCACTCGCGTCTGTTCCCAGAAAGTACAGTGTATTGGACTGAAGAGGAGCTACTGTTCTTGTCAGTTTGCTAAGCAGAGTTGAACTACATATGGTCCGTGTGTGTAGGAAGCACAGTTCATTTGTTCTGAGCAAGCTCACTGTTCTGGCCCATAGGAAACACAGTAGAGTAGAAGAGTGCTCTTTTCTCAAAAGCAGAGTGTGTTCCTTGTAAGGCGAGATAGCGTTTGTTTCCTAGTCATAAATGGAGTTGAGTCACATGCAGTTTCTGGTGCTACGAACAAGAGTTGTTTTCTGGTAAGGAAAGTCACTATTGCGCTCCCATTGCCATACACAGGGCAAATAGCACTCGCGTCTTTTCCCAGCAAGTACAGTGTATTGGACTGAAGAACAGCTACTGTTCTTCTCAGTTTCCTAAGCAGAGTTAAATTACATATGGTCCGTGTGTGTAGGAATCACAGTTCTTTTGTTCTGAGCAAGCTCACTGTTTGGACCCCATAGGAAACACAGTAGAGTAGAAGAGTGCTCTTTTTTCTAAAGCAGAGTGTGTTTCTTGTAATGCGAGCTAGCGTTTGATTCCCAGTCCTAAATGGAGTGGAATCACATGCAGTTTCTCGTCCTACGAGCAAGAGTTGTTTTCTGGTAAGAATATTCACTATTGCGCTGCCATTGCCATACAGAGGACAAATAGCACTGGCGTCTGTTCCCAGCAAGTACAGTGTAATGGACTGAAGAGGATCTACTGTTCTTGTCATGTTCCTAAGCAGAATTGAACTAGATTTTGCCGTGTGTGTAGGAAGCACAGTTCTTTTGTTCTGAGCAAGCTCACTGTTCGGAAACCATAGGAAACACAGTAGAGTAGAAGAGTGCTCTTTTCTCAAAAGCATAGTGTGTTTCTGTAAGGCGAGCTAGGGTTTGTTTCCCAGTACTAAATGGAGTTGAATCACATGAAGTTTCTGGTCCTACGAGCAAGAGTTGTTTTCTGGTAAGGAAAGTCACTATTGCACTCTCATTGCCATACACAGTGCAAATAGTACTCGCGTCTGTTCCCAGAAAGTACAGTGCATTGGACTGAAGAGGAGCTACTGTTCTTGTCCGTTTCCTAAGCAGATTTGAACTACATATGGTCTGTGTGTGTACGAAGCACAGTTCTTTTGTTCTGAGAAAGCTCACTGTTCTGGCCTATAGGAAACACAGTAGAGAAGAAGAGTCCTCTTTTTTCAAAAGCAGAGTGTGTTTTTGTAAGTAGAGCTAGCGTTTGTTTCCTAGTCCTAAATGGAGTTGAATCACATGCAGTTTCTGGTCCTACGAGCAAGAGTTGTTTTCTGGTAAGAATAGTCACTATTGCGCTGCCATTGCCATACACAGGACAAATAGCACTGGTGTCTGTTCCCAGCAAGTACAGTGTATTGGACTGAATTGGAGCTACTGTTCTTGTCAGTTTCCTAAGCAGAGTTGAACTAGATATGGTCCATGTGTGCAGGAAGCACAGTTCTTTTGTTCTGAGCAAGCTCACTGTTTGGACCCCATAGAAAACACAGTAGAGTAGAAGAGTGCTCTTTTCTCAAAAGCAGAGTGTGTTTCTTGTAAGGCGAGCTAGAGTTTGTTTCCCATTCCTAAATGGAGTTGAATCACATGCAGTTTCTGGTCCTACGAGCAAGAGTTGTTTCTTGGTAAGGAAAGTCACTATTGCGCTCCCATTGCCATACACAGTGCAAATAGCACTCCAGTCTGTTCCCAGCAAGTTCAGTGTATGGGACTGAAGAAGAGCTACTGTTCTTCTCAGTTTCCTAAGCAGAGTTGACCTACATATGGTCCGTGTGTGTAGGAAGCACAGTTCTATTGTTCTGAGCGAGCTCACTGTTCTGGCCTTATAGGAAACCCAGTAGAGTAGAAGAGTGCTCTTTTCTCTAAAGCAGAGTGTGTTTCTTGTAAGGCGAGCTAGCGTTTGTTTCCCAGTCCTAAATGGAGTTGAATCCCATGCAGTTTCTGGTCCTACGAGCAAGAGTTGTTTTATGGTAAGAATAGTTACTATTGCGCTGCCATTGCCATACACAGGACAAATAGCACTGGCGTCTGTTCCCAGCAAGTACAGTGTATTGGACTGAAGAGGATCTACTGTTCTTGTCAGGTTCCTAATCAGAATTGAACTAGATAATGCCGTGTGTGTAGGAAGCACAGTTCTTTTGTTCTGAGCAAGCTGACTGTTCTGGCCCTACAGGATACACAGTAGAGTAGAACAGTGCTCTTTTCTCAAAAGCAGAGTGTGTTTCTTGTTAGGCGAACTAGAGTTTGTTTCCCATTCCTAAATGGAGTTGAGTCACATGCAGTTTTTTGTCCTACGAGCAAGAGTTGTTTTCTTGTCAGACGAGTCACTATTGTGCTCATATTGCCATACACAGTGCAAATAGCACTCGCGACTGTTCCCAGCAAGTACAGTGTATTGGAATGAAGAGGAGCTACTGTTCTTGTAAGGTTCCTAAGCAGAATTGAACTAGATATGGTCCGTGTGTGTAGGAAGCACAGTTGTTTTGTTCTGAGCAAGCTCACTGTTCGGACCACATAGGAAACACAGTAGAGTAGAAGAGTGCTTTTTTCTCAAAAGCAGAGTGTGTTTCTTGTAAGGTGAGCTAGCGTTTGTTTTCCATTCCTAAATGGAGTTGAATCACATGCAGTTTCTGGTCCCACGAGCAAGAGTTTTTTTCTGGTAAGAAAGTCACTATTGCGCTGCCATTGCCATACACAGTGCAAATAGTCCTCCCTCTGTTCCCAGAAAGTACAGTGTATTGGACTGAAGAGGATCTACTGTTCTTGTCAGGTTCCTAAGCAGAATTGAACTAGATATGGCCGTGTGTGTAGGAAGCACAGTTCTTTTGTTCTGAGCAAGCTCACTCTTCGGACCCCAAAGGAAACACAGTAGAGAAGAAGAGAGTTCTTTTTTCAGAAGCAGAGTGTGTTTCTTATAACGCGAGCTAGCGTTTGTTTCCCAGTCCTAAATGGAGTTGAATCACATGCAGTTTCTGGTCCTAGGAGCAAGAGTTGTTTTCTGGTAAGGAAAGTCACTATTGTGCTCCCATTGCCATACACAGTGCAAATAGCATTCGCGTCTGTTCCCAGTAAGTACAGTGTATTGGACTGAAGAGAAGATACTGTTCTTGTGAGTTTCCTAAGCAGAGTTGAACTAGATATGGCCCGTGTGTGTAGGAAGCACAGTTCTTATGTTCTGAGCAAGCTCACTGTTCTGGCCCTATAGGAAAAACAGTAGAGTAGAAGAGTGCTCTTTTCTCTAAAGCAGAGTGTGTTTCTTGTAAGGCGAGCTAGCGTTTGTTTCCCAGTCCTAAATGGAGTTGAATCACATACAGTTTCTGGTCCTACAAGCAAGAGTTGTTTTATGGTAAGAATAGTCACTATTGCGCTGCCATTGCCATACACAGAACAAATAGCACTGTTGTCTGTTCCCAGCAAGTACAGTGTATTGGACTGAAGAGGATCTACTGTTCTTGTCAGGTTCCTAATCAGAATTCAACTAGATAATGCCGTGTGTGTAGGAAGCACAGTTCTTTTGTTCTGAGCAAGCTGACTGTTCTGGCCCTACAGGAAACACAGTAGAGTAGAACAGTGCTCTTTTCTCAAAAGCAGAGAGTGTTTCTTGTTAGGCGAGCTAGAGTTTGTTTCCCATTCCTAAATGGAGTTGAGTCACATGCAGTTTTTTGTCCTACGAGCAAGAGTTGTTTTCTGGTCAGACGAGTCACTATTGTGCTCCAATTGCCATACACAGTGCAAATAGCACTCGCGACTGTTCCCAGCAAGTACAGTGTATTGGAATGAAGAGGAGCTACTGTTCTTGTAAGGTTCCTAAGCAGAATTGAACTAGATATGGTCCGTGTGTGTAGGAAGCACAGTTGTTTTGTTCTGAGCAAGCTCACTGTTTGGACCACATAGGAAACACAAGAGAATAGAAGAGTGCTCTTTTCTCAAAAGCACAGTGTGTTTTTTGTAAGGCAAGCTATCATTTGTTTCCCAGTCCTAAATGGCGTTGAATCACATGCAGTTTCTGGTCCTATGAGCAAGAGTTGTTTTCTGGAAAGAATAGTCACTATTGCGCTGCCATTGCCATACACAGTGCAAATAGCACATGCGTCTGTTCCCAGCAAGTACAGTGTATCTGACTGAAGAGGAGCTACTGCTCTTGTCAGTTTCCTAAGCAGAGTTGAACTAGATATGGTCCGTGTGTGTAGGAAGCACAGTTCTTTTGTTCTGAGCAAGCTCACTGTTCGGACCACATAGGAAACACAGTAGAGTAGAAGAGTGCTTTTTTCTCAAAAGCAGAGTGTGTTTCTTGTAATGTGAGCTAGCGTTTGTTTTCCATTCCTAAATGGAGTTGAATCACATGCAGTTTCTGGTCCCACGAGCAAGAGTTGTTTTCTGGTAAGAAAGTCACTATTGCGCTGCTATTGCCATACACAGTGCAAATAGCCCTCCCGTCTGTTCCCAGAAAGTACAGAGTATTGGACTGAAGAGGATCTACTGTTCTTGTCAGGTTCCTAAGCAGAATTGAACTAGATATGACCGTGTGTGTAGGAAGCACAGTTCTTTTGTTCTGAGCAAGCTCACTCTTCGGACCCCAAAGGAAACACAGTAGAGTAGAAGAGAGTTCTTTTTTCAGAAGCAGAGTGTGTTTCTTATAACGCGAGCTAGCGTTTGTTTCCCAGTCCTAAATGGAGTTGAATCACATGCAGTTTCTGGTCCTAGGAGCAAGAGTTGTTTTCTGGTAAGGAAAGTCACTATTGCGCTCCCATTGCCATACACAGTGCAAAGAGCACTCGCGTCTGTTCCCAGTAAGTACAGTGTATTGGACTGAAGAGGAGATACTGTTCTTGTGAGTTTCCTAAGCAGAGTTGAACTAGATATGGCCCGTGTGTGTAGGAAGCACAGTTCTTATGTTCTGAGCAAGATCACTGTTCTGGCCCTATAGGAAAAACAGTAGAGTAGAAGAGTGCTCTTTTCTCTAAAGCAGAGTGTGTTTCTTTTAAGGCGAGCTAGCGTTTGTTTCCCAGTCCTAAATGGAGTTGAATCACATGCAGTTTCTGGTCCTACGAGCAAGAGTTGTTTTATGGTAAGAATAGTTACTATTGCGCTGCCATTGCCATACACAGGACAAATAGCACTGGCGTCTGTTCCCAGCAAGTACAGTGTATTGGACTGAAGAGGATCTACTGTTCTTGTCAGGTTCCTAATCAGAATTGAACTAGATAATGCCGTGTGTGTAGGAAGCACAGTTGTTTTGTTCTGAGCAAGCTCACTGTTTGGACCACATAGGAAACACAAGAGAATAGAAGAGTGCTCTTTTCTCAAAAGCACAGTGTGTTTTTTGTAAGGCAAGCTATCATTTGTTTCCCAGTCCTAAATGGCGTTGAATCACATGCAGTTTCTGGTCCTATGAGCAAGAGTTGTTTTCTGGTAAGAATAGTCACTATTGCGCTGCCATTGCCATACACAGTGCAAATAGCACATGCGTCTGTTCCCAGCAAGTACAGTGTATCTGACTGAAGAGGAGCTACTGTTCTTGTCAGTTTCCTAAGCAGAGTTGAACTAGATATGGTCCGTGTGTGTAGGAAGCACAGTTCTTTTGTTCTGAGCAAGCTCACTGTTCGGACCACATAGGAAACACAGTAGAGTAGAAGAGTGCTTTTTTCTCAAAAGCAGAGTGTGTTTCTTGTAAGGTGAGCTAGCGTTTGTTTTCCATTCCTAAATGGAGTTGAATCACATGCAGTTTCTGGTCCCACGAGCAAGAGTTGTTTTCTGGTAAGAAAGTCACTATTGCGCTGCCATTGCCATACACAGTGCAAATAGCCCTCCCGTCTGTTCCCAGAAAGTACAGAGTATTGGACTGAAGAGGATCTACTGTTCTTGTCAGGTTCCTAAGCAGAATTGAACTAGATATGGCCGTGTGTGTAGGAAGCACAGTTCTTTTGTTCTGAGCAAGCTCACTCTTCGGACCCCAAAGGAAACACAGTAGAGTAGAAGAGAGTTCTTTTTTCAGAAGCAGAGTGTGTTTCTTATAACGCGAGCTAGCGTTTGTTTCCCAGTCCTAAATGGAGTTGAATCACATGCAGTTTCTGGTCCTAGGAGCAAGAGTTGTTTTCTGGTAAGGAAAGTCACTATTGCGCTCCCATTGCCATACACAGTGCAAAGAGCACTCGCGTCTGTTCCCAGTAAGTACAGTGTATTGGACTGAAGAGGAGATACTGTTCTTGTGAGTTTCCTAAGCAGAGTTGAACTAGATATGGCCCGTGTGTGTAGGAAGTACAGTTCTTATGTTCTGAGCAAGCTCACTGTTCTGGCCCTATAGGAAAAACAGTAGAGTAGAAGAGTGCTCTTTTCTCTAAAGCAGAGTGTGTTTCTTTTAAGGCGAGCTAGCGTTTGTTTCCCAGTCCTAAATGGAGTTGAATCACATGCAGTTTCTGGTCCTACGAGCAAGAGTTGTTTTATGGTAAGAATAGTCACTATTGCGCTGCCATTGCCATACACAGAACAAAAAGCACTGTTGTCTGTTCCCAGCAAGTACAGTGTATTGGACTGAAGAGGATCTACTGTTCTTGTCAGGTTCCTAATCAGAATTCAACTAGATAATGCCGTGTGTGTAGGAAGCACAGTTCTTTTGTTCTGAGCAAGCTGACTGTTCTGGCCCTACAGGAAACACAGTAGAGTAGAACAGTGCTCTTTTCTCAAAAGCAGAGTGTGTTTCTTGTTAGGCGAGCTAGAGTTTGTTTCCCATTCCTAAATGGAGTTGAGTCACATGCAGTTTTTTGTCCTACGAGCAAGAGTTGTTTTCTGGTCAGACGAGTCACTATTGTGCTCCAATTGCCATACACAGTGCAAATAGCACTCGCGACTGTTCCCAGCAAGTACAGTGTATTGGAATGAAGAGGAGCTACTGTTCTTGTAAGGTTCCTAAGCAGAGTTGAACTAGATATGGTCCTTGTGTGTAGGAAGCACAGTTGTTTTGTTCTGAGCAAGCTCACTGTTTGGACCACATAGGAAACACAAGAGAATAGAAGAGTGCTCTTTTCTCAAAAGAAGAGTGTGTTTCTTGTAAGGCGAGCTGGTGTTTGTTTCCCAGTCCTAAATGGAGTTGAATCACATGCAGTTTCTGGTCCTAGGAGCAAGAGTTGTTTTCTGGTAAGGAAAGTCACTATTGCGCTCCCATTGCCATACACATTGCAAATAGCACATGCGTCTGTTCCCAGCAAGTACAGTGTATCTGACTGAAGAGGAGCTACTGTTCTTGTCAGTTTCCAAAGCAGAGTTGAACTAGATGTGGTCCGTGTGTGTAGGAAGCACAGTTCTTTTGTTCTGAGCAAGCTCACTCTTCGGACCCCATAGGAAACACAGTAGAGTAGAAGAGAGTTCTTTTTTCAGAAGCAGAGTGTGTTTCTTATAACGCGAGCTAGTGTTTGTTTCCCAGTCCTAAATGGAGTTGAATCACATGCAATTTCTGGTCCTAGGAGCAAGAGTTGTTTTCTGGTAAGGAAAGTCACTATTGCGCTCCCATTGCCATACACAGTGCAAATAGCACTCGCGTCTGATCCCAGTAAGTACAGTGTATTGGACTGATGAGGAGCTACTGTTCTTGTCAGGTTCCTAAGCAGAGTTGAACTAGATATGGCCCGTGTGTGTAGGAAGCACAGTTCTTATGTTCTGAGCAAGCTCACTGTTCTGGCCCTATAGGAAAAACAGTAGAGTAGAAGAGTGCTCTTTTCTCAAAAGCAGAGTGTGTTCCTTGTAAGGCGAGCTAGCGTTTGTTTCCTAGTCCTAAATGGAGTTGAATCACATGCAGTTTCTGGTCCTACGAACAAGAGTTGTTTTCTGGTAATGAAAGTCACTATTGCGCTCCCATTGCCATACACAGGGCAAATAGCACTCGCGTCTTTTCCCAGCAAGTACAGTGTATTGGACTGAATAGGAGCTACTGTTCTTTTCAGTTTTCTAAGCAGAGTTGACCTACATATGGTCCGTGTGTGTAGGAAGCACAGTTCTTTTGTTCTGAGCGAGCTCACTGTTCCGGCCTTATAGGAAACACAGTAGAGTAGAAGAGTGCTCTTTTCTCTAAAGCAGAGTGTGTTTCTTGTAAGGCGAGCTAGCGTTTGTTTCCCAGTCATAAATGGAGTGGAATCACATGCAGTTTCTGGTCTTACGAGCAAGAGTTGTTTTCTGGTAAGGAAAGTCACTATTGCGCTCCGATTGCCATACACAGTGCAAATAGCACATGCGTCTGTTCCCAGCAAGTACACTGTATTGGACTGAAGAGGAGCTCCTATTCTTGTCAGTTTCCTAAGCAGAGTTGAACTAGATATGGTCCGTGTGTGTAGGAAGAACAGTTCTTTTGTTCTGGGCAAGCTCACAGTTTGGACCCCATAGGAAACACAGTAGAGTAGAAGAGTGCTCTTTTCTCTAAAGCAGAGTGTGTTTCATGTAAGGAGAGCTAGCGTTTGTTTCCCAGTTTTAAATGGAGTTGAATCCCATGCAGTTTCTGGTACTACTAGCAAGAGTTGTTTTCTGGTAAGAAGAGTCACTATTGCACTGCCATTGCCATAGACAGGACAAATAGCACTGGCGTCTGTTCGCAGCAAGTACAGTGTATTTGACTGAAGAGGATCTACTGTTCTTGTCAGGTTCCTAAGCAGAATTGAACTAGATATGGCCGTGTGTGTGGGAAGCACAGTTCTTTTGTTCTGAGCAAGCTCATTGTTCAGACCCCATAGAAAACACAGTAGAGTAGAAGAGTGCTCTTTTCTCAAAAGCAGAGTGTGTTTTTGTAAGGCAAGCTAGCGTTTGTTTCCCAGTCATAAATGGAGTTGAATCACATGCAGTTTCTGGTCCTACGAGCAAGAGTTGTTTTCTGGTAAGGAAAGTCACTATTGCGCTCCCTTTGCCATACACAGCGCAAATTGCACTCGCGTCTTTAACCAGCAAGTACAGTGCATCGGACTGAAGAGGAGCTACTATTCTTGTCCGTTTCTTAAGGAGAGTTGAACTAGATATGGCCTGTGTGTTTAGGAAGCGCAGTTATTATGTTCTGAGCAAGCTCACTGTTCTGGCCTTATAGGAAACACAGTAGAGTAGAAGAGTACTCTTTTTTCTAAAGCAGAGTGTGTTTCTTGTAAGGCGAGCTCGCGTTTGTTTCCCTGTCCTAAATGGAGTTGATTCACATGCAGTTTTTGGTCCTACGAGCAAGAGTTGTTTTCTGGTAAGAAGAGTCACTATTGTGCTCCAATTGCCATACACAGTGCAAACAGCACTCGCGTCTGTTCCCAGCAAGTACAGTTTATTGGACTGAATAGGAGCTATTGTTCTTGTCAGTTTCCTAAGCAGAGTTGAACTAGATATGATCCATGTGTGTAGGAAGCACAGTTCTTTTGTTCTGAGCAAGCTCACTGTTTGGACACCATAGGAAACACCGTAGAGTAGAAGAGTGCTCTTTTCTCAAAAGCAGAGTGTGTTTCTTGTAAAGCGAGCTAGAGTTTGTTTCCCAGTCCTAAATGGATTTGAGTCACATGCAGTTCTTTGTCCTACGAGCAAGAGTTGTTTTCTGGTTAGAGGAGTCACTATTGTGCTCCAATTGCCATACACAGTGCAAATAGCACTGGCGTCTGTTCCCAGCAAGTACAGTGTATTGGACTGAATAGGAGCTACTGTTCTTGTCAGTTTCCTAAGCAGAGTTGAAATAGATATGGTCCATGTGTGTAGGAAGCACAGTTCTTTTGTTCTGAGCAAGCTCACTGTTTGGACCCCATAGGAAACACAGTAGAGTAGACGAGTGCTCTTTTCTCAAAAGCAGAGTGTGTTTCTGTAAGGCGAGCTAGCGTTTGTTTCCCAGTACTAAATGGAGTTGAATCACATGAAGTTTCTGGTCCTATGAGCAAGTGTTGTTTTCTGGTAAGGAAAGTCACTATTGCGCTCTCATTGCCATACACAGTGCAAATAGCACTCGCGTCTGTTCCCAGAAAGTACAGTGTATTGGACTGAAGAGGAGCTACTGTTCTTGTCAGTTTCCTAAGCAGATTTGAACTACATATGGTGTGTGTGTAGGAAGCACAGTTCTTTTGTTCTGAGAAAGCTTTCTGTTTGGACCCCATAGGAAACACAGTAGAGTAGAAGAGTGCTCTTTTCTCTAAAGCAGAGTGTGTTTCTTGAAAGGCAAGCTAGAGTTTGTTTCCCAATCCTAAATGGAGTTGAATCACATGCAGTTTCTGGTCCTATGAGCAAGAGTTGTTTCTTGGTAAGGAAAGTCACTATTGCGCTCCCATTGCCATACACAGTGCAAATAGCACTCCCGTCTGTTCCCAGCAAGTTCAGTGTATTGGACTGAAAAAGAGCTACTGTTCTTCTCAGTTTCCTAAGCAGAGTTGAACTAGATATGGCCCGTGTGTCTAGGAAGCACAGTTCATTTGTTCTGAGAAAGCTCACTGTTCTGGCCCTATAGGAAACACAGTAATGAAGAAGAGTGCTCTTTTTTCAAAAGCAGAGTGTGTTTTTGTAAGTAGAGCTAGCGTTTGTTTCCTAGTCCTAAATGGAGTTGAATCACATGCAGTTTCTGGAACTACGAACAAGATTTGTTTTCTGGTAAGGAATGTCACTATTGCGCTCCCATTGCCCTACCTAAGGCAAATAGCACTCGCGTCTTTTCCCAGCAACTACAGTGTATTGGACTGAAGAGGATCTACTGTTCTTGTCAGGTTCCTAAGCAGAATTGAACTAGATATGGCCGTGTGTGTAGGAAGCACAGTTCTTTTGTTCTTAGCAAGCTCACTGTTTGGACCCCATAGGAAACACAGTAGAGTAGAAGAGTGCTCTTTTCTCTAAAGCAGAGTGTGTTTCTAAGGCGAGCTAGCGTTTGTTTCCCAGTCCTAAATGGAGTGGAATCACATGCAGTTTCTGGTCCTACGAGCAACAGTTGTTTTCTGGTAAGAAAGTCACTATTGCGCTGCCTTTGCCATACACAGTGCAAATAGCCCTCCCATATGTTCCCAGCAAGTACAGTGTATTGGACTGAAGAGGATCTACTGTTATTGTAAGGTTCCTAAGCACAATTGAACTAGATATGGCCGTGTGTGTAGGAAGCACAGTTCTTTTGTTCTTAGCAAGCTCACTATTCGGACCCCATAGGAAACACTGTAGAGTAGAAGAGTGTTCTTTTCTCAAAAGCAGAGTGTGTTTCTTATAACGCGAGCTAGCGTTTTTTTTCCCTTTCCTAAATGGAGTTGAATCACATGCAGTTTCTGGTCCTACGAGCAAGAGTTGTTTTCTGGTAAGGAAAGTCACTATTGAGCTCCCTTTGCCATACACAGTGCAAATAGCACTTGCGTCTGTTCCCAGTAAGTACAGTGTATCGGACTGAAGAGGAGCTACTGTTCTTGTCAGTTTCCTAAGCAGAATTGAACTAGATATGGCCCCTGTGTGTAGGAAGCACAGTTCTTATGTTCTGAGCAAGCTCACTGTTCTGGCCCTATAGGAAACACAGTAGAGTAGAAGAGTGCTCTTTTCTCAAAAGCAGAGTGTGTTCCTTGTAAGGCAAGCTAGCGTTTGTTTCCAGTCCTAAATGGCGTTGAATCACATGCAGTTTGTGGTCCTACGAGCAAGAGTTGTTTTCTGGTAAGGAAAGTCACTATTGCGTTCTCATTGCCATACACAGTGCAAATAGCACTCGCGTCTGTTCCCAGAAAGTACTGTGTATTGGACTGAAGAGGAGCTACTGTTCTTGTCAGTTTGCTAAGCAGAGTTGAACTACATATGGTCCGTGTGTGTAGGAAGCACAGTTCATTTGTTCTGAGCAAGCTCACTGTTCTGGCCCTATAGGAAACACAGTAGAGTAGAAGAGTGCTCTTTTCTCAAAAGCAGAGTGTGTTCCTTGTAAGGCGAGCTAGCGTTTGTTTCCTAGTCATAAATGGAGTTGAGTCACATGCAGTTTCTGGTGCTACGAACAAGAGTTGTTTTCTGGTAAGGAAAGTCACTATTGCGCTCCCATTGCCATACACAGGGCAAATAGCACTCGCGTCTTTTCCTAGCAAGTACAGTGTATTGGACTGAAGAACAGCTACTGTTCTTCTCAGTTTCCTAAGCAGAGTTAAATTACATATGGTCCGTGTGTGTAGGAATCACAGTTCTTTTGTTCTGAGCAAGCTCACTGTTTGGACCCCATAGGAAACACAGTAGAGTAGAAGAGTGCTCTTTTTTCTAAAGCAGAGTGTGTTTCTTGTAATGCGAGCTAGCGTTTGATTCCCAGTCCTAAATGGAGTGGAATCACATGCAGTTTCTCGTCCTACGAGCAAGAGTTGTTTTCTGGTAAGAATATTCACTATTGCGCTGCCATTGCCATACAGAGGACAAATAGCACTGGCGTCTGTTCCCAGCAAGTACAGTGTAATGGACTGAAGAGGATCTACTGTTCTTGTCATGTTCCTAAGCAGAATTGAACTAGATTTTGCCGTGTGTGTAGGAAGCACAGTTCTTTTGTTCTGAGCAAGCTCACTGTTCGGAAACCATAGGAAACACAGTAGAGTAGAAGAGTGCTCTTTTCTCAAAAGCAGAGTGTGTTTCTGTAAGGCGAGCTAGGGTTTGTTTCCCAGTACTAAATGGAGTTGAATCACATGAAGTTTCTGCTCCTACGAGCAAGAGTTGTTTTCTGGTAAGGAAAGTCACTATTGCACTCTCATTGCCATACACAGTGCAAATAGTACTCGCGTCTGTTCCCAGAAAGTACAGTGCATTGGACTGAAGAGGAGCTACTGTTCTTATCCGTTTCCTAAGCAGATTTGAACTACATATGGTCTGTGTGTGTACGAAGCACAGTTCTTTTGTTCTGAGAAAGCTCACTGTTCTGGCCTATAGGAAACACAGTAGAGAAGAAGAGTCCTCTTTTTTCAAAAGCAGAGTGTGTTTTTGTAAGTAGAGCTAGCGTTTGTTTCCTAGTCCTAAATGGAGTTGAATCACATGCAGTTTCTGGTCCTACGAGCAAGAGTTGTTTTCTGGTAAGAATAGTCTCTATTGCGCTGCCATTGCCATACACAGGACAAATAGCACTGGCGTCTGTTCCCAGCAAGTACAGTGTATTGGACTGAATTGGAGCTACTGTTCTTGTCAGTTTCCTAAGCAGAGTTGAACTAGATATGGTCCATGTGTGCAGGAAGCACAGTTCTTTTGTTCTGAGCAAGCTCACTGTTTGGACCCCATAGAAAACACAGTAGAGTAGAAGAGTGCTCTTTTCTCAAAAGCAGAGTGTGTTTCTTGTAAGGCGAGCTAGAGTTTGTTTCCCATTCCTAAATGGAGTTGAATCACATGCAGTTTCTGGTCCTACGAGCAAGAGTTGTTTCTTGGTAAGGAAAGTCACTATTGCGCTCCCATTGCCATACACAGTGCAAATAGCACTCCAGTCTGTTCCCAGCAAGTTCAGTGTATGGGACTGAAGAAGAGCTACTGTTCTTCTCAGTTTCCTAAGCAGAGTTGACCTACATATGGTCCGTGTGTGTAGGAAGCACAGTTCTTTTGTTCTGAGCGAGCTCACTGTTCTGGCCTTATAGGAAAACCCAGTAGAGTAGAAGAGTGCTCTTTTCTCTAAAGCAGAGTGTGTTTCTTGTAAGGCGAGCTAGCGTTTGTTTCCCAGTCCTAAATGGAGTTGAATCCCATGCAGTTTCTGGTCCTACAGGCAAGAGTTGTTTTATGGTAAGAATAGTTACTATTGCGCTGCCATTGCCATACACAGGACAAATAGCATTGGCGTCTATTCCCAGCAAGTACAGTGTATTGGACTGAAGAGGATCTACTGTTCTTGTCAGGTTCCTAATCAGAATTGAACTAGATAATGCCGTGTGTGTAGGAAGCACAGTTCTTTTGTTCTGAGCAAGCTGACTGTTCTGGACCTACAGGAAACACAGTAGAGTAGAACAGTGCTCTTTTCTCAAAAGCAGAGTGTGTTTCTTGTTAGGCGAACTAGAGTTTGTTTCCCATTCCTAAATGGAGTTGAGTCACATGCAGTTTTTTGTCCTACGAGCAAGAGTTGTTTTCTTGTCAGACGAGTCACTATTGTGCTCATATTGCCATACACAGTGCAAATAGCACTCGCGACTGTTCCCAGCAAGTACAGTGTATTGGAATGAAGAGGAGCTACTGTTCTTGTAAGGTTCCTAAGCAGAATTGAACTAGATATGGTCCGTGTGTGTAGGAAGCACAGTTGTTTTGTTCTGAGCAAGCTCACTGTTCGGACCACATAGGAAACACAGTAGAGTAGAAGAGTGCTTTTTTCTCAAAAGCAGAGTGTGTTTCTTGTAAGGTGAGCTAGCGTTTGTTTTCCATTCCTAAATGGAGTTGAATCACATGCAGTTTCTGGTCCCACGAGCAAGAGTTGTTTTCTGGTAAGAAAGTCACTATTGCGCTGCCATTGCCATACACAGTGCAAATAGTCCTCCCTCTGTTCCCAGAAAGTACAGTGTATTGGACTGAAGAGGATCTACTGTTCTTGTCAGGTTCCTAAGCAGAATTGAACTAGATATGGCCGTGTGTGTAGGAAGCACAGTTCTTTTGTTCTGAGCAAGCTCACTCTTCGGACCCCAAAGGAAACACAGTAGAGTAGAAGAGAGTTCTTTTTTCAGAAGCAGAGTGTGTTTCGTATAACGCGAGCTAGCGTTTGTTTCCCAGTCCTAAATGGAGTTGAATCACATGCAGTTTCTGGTCCTAGGAGCAAGAGTTGTTTTCTGGTAAGGAAAGTCACTATTGTGCTCCCATTGCCATACACAGTGCAAATAGCATTCGCGTCTGTTCCCAGTAAGTACAGTGTATTGGACTGAAGAGGAGATACTGTTCTTGTGAGTTTCCTAAGCAGAGTTGAACTAGATATGGCCCGTGTGTGTAGGAAGCACAGTTCTTATGTTCTGAGCAAGCTCACTGTTCTGGCCCTATAGGAAAAACAGTAGAGTAGAAGAGTGCTCTTTTCTCTAAAGCAGAGTGTGTTTCTTGTAAGGCGAGCTAGCGTTTGTTTCCCAGTCCTAAATGGAGTTGAATCACATACAGTTTCTGGTCCTACAAGCAAGAGTTGTTTTATGGTAAGAATAGTCACTATTGCGCTGCCATTGCCATACACAGAACAAATAGCACTGTTGTCTGTTCCCAGCAAGTACAGTGTATTGGACTGAAGAGGATCTACTGTTCTTGTCAGGTTCCTAATCAGAATTCAACTAGATAATGCCGTGTGTGTAGGAAGCACAGTTCTTTTGTTCTGAGCAAGCTGACTGTTCTGGCCCTACAGGAAACACAGTAGAGTAGAACAGTGCTCTTTTCTCAAAAGCAGAGAGTGTTTCTTGTTAGGCGAGCTAGAGTTTGTTTCCCATTCCTAAATGGAGTTGAGTCACATGCAGTTTTTTGTCCTACGAGCAAGAGTTGTTTTCTGGTCAGACGAGTCACTATTGTGCTCCAATTGCCATACACAGTGCAAATAGCACTCGCGACTGTTCCCAGCAAGTACAGTGTATTGGAATGAAGAGGAGCTACTGTTCTTGTAAGGTTCCTAAGCAGAATTGAACTAGATATGGTCCGTGTGTGTAGGAAGCACAGTTGTTTTGTTCTGAGCAAGCTCACTGTTTGGACCACATAGGAAACACAAGAGAATAGAAGAGTGCTCTTTTCTCAAAAGCACAGTGTGTTTTTTGTAAGGCAAGCTATCATTTGTTTCCCAGTCCTAAATGGCGTTGAATCACATGCAGTTTCTGGTCCTATGAGCAAGAGTTGTTTTCTGGTAAGAATAGTCACTATTGCGCTTCCATTGCCATACACAGTGCAAATAGCACATGCGTCTGTTCCCAGCAAGTACAGTGTATCTGACTGAAGAGGAGCTACTGCTCTTGTCAGTTTCCTAAGCAGAGTTGAACTAGATATGGTCCGTGTGTGTAGGAAGCACAGTTCTTTTGTTCTGAGCAAGCTCACTGTTCGGACCACATAGGAAACACAGTAGAGTAGAAGAGTGCTTTTTTCTCAAAAGCAGAGTGTGTTTCTTCTAATGTGAGCTAGCGTTTGTTTTCCATTCCTAAATGGAGTTGATTCACATGCAGTTTCTGGTCCCACGAGCAAGAGTTGTTTTCTGGTAAGAAAGTCACTATTGCGCTGCCATTGCCATACACAGTGCAAATAGCCCTCCCGTCTGTTCCCAGAAAGTACAGAGTATTGGACTGAAGAGGATCTACTGTTCTTGTCAGGTTCCTAAGCAGAATTGAACTAGATATGGCCGTGTGTGTAGGAAGCACAGTTCTTTTGTTCTGAGCAAGCTCACTCTTCGGACCCCAAAGGAAACACAGTAGAGTAGAAGAGAGTTCTTTTTTCAGAAGCAGAGTGTGTTTCTTATAACGCGAGCTAGCGTTTGTTTCCCAGTCCTAAATGGAGTTGAATCACATGCAGTTTCTGGTCCTAGGAGCAAGAGTTGTTTTCTGGTAAGGAAAGTCACTATTGCGCTCCCATTGCCATACACAGTGCAAAGAGCACTCGCGTCTGTTCCCAGTAAGTACAGTGTATTGGACTGAAGAGGAGATACTGTTCTTGTGAGTTTCCTAAGCAGAGTTGAACTAGATATGGCCCGTGTGTGTAGGAAGCACAGTTCTTATGTTCTGAGCAAGATCACTGTTCTGGCCCTATAGGAAAAACAGTAGAGTAGAAGAGTGCTCTTTTCTCTAAAGCAGAGTGTGTTTCTTTTAAGGCGAGCTAGCGTTTGTTTTCCAGTCCTAAATGGAGTTGAATCACATGCAGTTTCTGGTCCTACGAGCAAGAGTTGTTTTATGGTAAGAATAGTTACTATTGCGCTGCCATTGCCATACACAGGACAAATAGCACTGGCGTCTGTTCCCAGCAAGTACAGTGTATTGGACTGAAGAGGATCTACTGTTCTTGTCAGGTTCCTAATCAGAATTGAACTAGATAATGCCGTGTGTGTAGGAAGCACAGTTGTTTTGTTCTGAGCAAGCTCACTGTTTGGACCACATAGGAAACACAAGAGAATAGAAGAGTGCTCTTTTCTCAAAAGCACAGTGTGTTTTTTGTAAGGCAAGCTATCATTTGTTTCCCAGTCCTAAATGGCGTTGAATCACATGCAGTTTCTGGTCCTATGAGCAAGAGTTGTTTTCTGGTAAGAATAGTCACTATTGCGCTGCCATTTCCATACACAGTGCAAATAGCACATGCGTCTGTTCCCAGCAAGTACAGTGTATCTGACTGAAGAGGAGCTACTGTTCTTGTCAGTTTCCTAAGCAGAGTTGAACTAGATATGGTCCGTGTGTGTAGGAAGCACAGTTCTTTTGTTCTGAGCAAGCTCACTGTTCGGACCACATAGGAAACACAGTAGAGTAGAAGAGTGCTTTTTTCTCAAAAGCAGAGTGTGTTTCTTGTAATGTGAGCTAGCGTTTGTTTTCCATTCCTAAATGGAGTTGAATCACATGCAGTTTCTGGTCCCACGAGCAAGAGTTGTTTTCTGGTAAGAAAGTCACTATTGCGCTGCCATTGCCATACACAGTGCAAATAGCCCTCCCGTCTGTTCCCAGAAAGTACAGAGTATTGGACTGAAGAGGATCTACTGTTCTTGTCAGGTTCCTAAGCAGAATTGAACTAGATATGGCCGTGTGTGTAGGAAGCACAGTTCTTTTGTTCTGAGCAAGCTCACTCTTCGGACCCCAAAGGAAACACAGTAGAGTAGAAGAGAGTTCTTTTTTCAGAAGCAGAGTGTGTTTCTTATAACGCGAGCTAGCGTTTGTTTCCCAGTCCTAAATGGAGTTGAATCACATGCAGTTTCTGGTCCTAGGAGCAAGAGTTGTTTTCTGGTAAGGAAAGTCACTATTGCGCTCCCATTGCCATACACAGTGCAAAGAGCACTCGCGTCTGTTCCCAGTAAGTACAGTGTATTGGACTGAAGAGGAGATACTGTTCTTGTGAGTTTCCTAAGCAGAGTTGAACTAGATATGGCCCGTGTGTGTAGGAAGCACAGTTCTTATGTTCTGAGCAAGCTCACTGTTCTGGCCCTATAGGAAAAACAGTAGAGTAGAAGAGTGCTCTTTTCTCTAAAGCAGAGTGTGTTTCTTTTAAGGCGAGCTAGCGTTTGTTTCCCAGTCCTAAATGGAGTTGAATCACATGCAGTTTCTGGTCCTACGAGCAAGAGTTGTTTTATGGTAAGAATAGTCACTATTGCGCTGCCATTGCCATACACAGAACAAAAAGCACTGTTGTCTGTTCCCAGCAAGTACAGTGTATTGGACTGAAGAGGATCTACTGTTCTTGTCAGGTTCCTAATCAGAATTCAACTAGATAATGCCGTGTGTGTAGGAAGCACAGTTCTTTTGTTCTGAGCAAGCTGACTCTTCTGGCCCTACAGGAAACACAGTAGAGTAGAACAGTGCTCTTTTCTCAAAAGCAGAGTGTGTTTCTTGTTAGGCGAGCTAGAGTTTGTTTCCCATTCCTAAATGGAGTTGAGTCACATGCAGTTTTTTGTCCTACGAGCAAGAGTTGTTTTCTGGTCAGACGAGTCACTATTGTGCTCCAATTGCCATACACAGTGCAAATAGCACTCGCGACTGTTCCCAGCAAGTACAGTGTATTGGAATGAAGAGGAGCTACTGTTCTTGTAAGGTTCCTAAGCAGAGTTGAACTAGATATGGTCCTTGTGTGTAGGAAGCACAGTTGTTTTGTTCTGAGCAAGCTCACTGTTTGGACCACATAGGAAACACAAGAGAATAGAAGAGTGCTCTTTTCTCAAAAGAAGAGTGTGTTTCTTGTAAGGCGAGCTGGTGTTTGTTTCCCAGTCCTAAATGGAGTTGAATCACATGCAGTTTCTGGTCCTAGGAGCAAGAGTTGTTTTCTGGTAAGGAAAGTCACTATTGCGCTCCCATTGCCATACACAGTGCAAATAGCACTCGCGTCTGTTCCAGAAAGTACAGTGTATTGGACTGAAGAGGAGCTACTGTTCTTGTCAGTTTCCTAAGCAGATTTGAACTACATATGGTGTGTGTGTAGGAAGCACAGTTCTTTTGTTCTGAGAAAGCTTTCTGTTTGGACCCCATAGGAAACACAGTAGAGTAGAAGAGTGCTCTTTTCTCTAAAGCAGACTGTGTTTCTTGAAAGGCAAGCTAGAGTTTGTTTCCCAATCCTAAATGGAGTTGAATCACATGCAGTTTCTGGTCCTATGAGCAAGAGTTGTTTCTTGGTAAGGAAAGTCACTATTGCGCTCCCATTGCCATACACAGTGCAAATAGCACTCCCGTCTGTTCCCAGCAAGTTCAGTGTATTGGACTGAAAAAGAGCTACTGTTCTTCTCAGTTTCCTAAGCAGAGTTGAACTAGATATGGCCCGTGTGTCTAGGAAGCACAGTTCATTTGTTCTGAGAAAGCTCACTGTTCTGGCCCTATAGGAAACACAGTAATGAAGAAGAGTGCTCTTTTTTCAAAAGCAGAGTGTGTTTTTGTAAGTAGAGCTAGCGTTTGTTTCCTAGTCCTAAATGGAGTTGAATCACATGCAGTTTCTGGAACTACGAACAAGATTTGTTTTCTGGTAAGGAATGTCACTATTGCGCTCCCATTGCCCTACCTAAGGCAAATAGCACTCGCGTCTTTTCCCAGCAACTACAGTGTATTGGACTGAAGAGGATCTACTGTTCTTGTCAGGTTCCTAAGCAGAATTGAACTAGATATGGCCGTGTGTGTAGGAAGCACAGTTCTTTTGTTCTTAGCAAGCTCACTGTTTGGACCCCATAGGAAACACAGTAGAGTAGAAGAGTGCTCTTTTCTCTAAAGCAGAGTGTGTTTCTAAGGCGAGCTAGCGTTTGTTTCCCAGTCCTAAATGGAGTGGAATCACATGCAGTTTCTGGTCCTACGAGCAACAGTTGTTTTCTGGTAAAAAAGTCACTATTGCGCTGCCTTTGCCATACACAGTGCAAATAGCCCTCCCATATGTTCCCAGCAAGTACAGTGTATTGGACTGAAGAGGATCTACTGTTATTGTAAGGTTCCTAAGCACAATTGAACTAGACATGGCCGTGTGTGTAGGAAGCACAGTTCTTTTGTTCTTAGCAAGCTCACTATTCGGACCCCATAGGAAACACTGTAGAGTAGAAGAGTGTTCTTTTCTCAAAAGCAGAGTGTGTTTCTTATAACGCGAGCTAGCGTTTTTTTCCCTTTCCTAAATGGAGTTGAATCACATGCAGTTTCTGGTCCTACGAGCAAGAGTTGTTTTCTGGTAAGGAAAGTCACTATTGAGCTCCCTTTGCCATACACAGTGCAAATAGCACTTGCGTCTGTTCCCAGTAAGTACAGTGTATCGGACTGAAGAGGAGCTACTGTTCTTGTCAGTTTCCTAAGCAGAATTGAACTAGATATGGCCCCTGTGTGTAGGAAGCACAGTTCTTATGTTCTGAGCAAGCTCACTGTTCTGGCCCTATAGGAAACACAGTAGAGTAGAAGAGTGCTCTTTTCTCAAAAGCAGAGTGTGTTCCTTGTAAGGCAAGCTAGCGTTTGTTTCCCAGTCCTAAATGGCGTTGAATCACATGCAGTTTGTGGTCCTACGAGCAAGAGTTGTTTTCTGGTAAGGAAAGTCACTATTGCGTTCTCCTTGCCATACACAGTACAAATAGCATTCGCGTCTGTTCCCAGAAAGTACAGTGTATTGGACTGAAGAGGAGCTACTGTTCTTGTCAGTTTGCTAAGCAGAGTTGAACTACATATGGTCCGTGTGTGTAGGAAGCACAGTTCATTTGTTCTGAGCAAGCTCACTGTTCTGGCCCTATAGGAAACACAGTAGAGTAGAAGAGTGCTCTTTTCTCAAAAGCAGAGTGTGTTCCTTGTAAGGCGAGCTAGCGTTTGTTTCCTAGTCATAAATGGAGTTGAGTCACATGCAGTTTCTGGTGCTACGAACAAGAGTTGTTTTCTGGTAAGGAAAGTCACTATTGCGCTCCCATTGCCATACACAGGGCAAATAGCACTCGCGTCTTTTCCTAGCAAGTACAGTGTATTGGACTGAAGAACAGCTACTGTTCTTCTCAGTTTCCTAAGCAGAGTTAAATTACATATGGTCCGTGTGTGTAGGAATCACAGTTCTTTTGTTCTGAGCAAGCTCACTGTTTGGACCCCATAGGAAACACAGTAGAGTAGAAGAGTGCTCTTTTTTCTAAAGCAGAGTGTGTTTCTTGTAATGCGAGCTAGCGTTTGATTCCCAGTCCTAAATGGAGTGGAATCACATGCAGTTTCTCGTCCTACGAGCAAGAGTTGTTTTCTGGTAAGAATATTCACTATTGCGCTGCCATTGCCATACAGAGGACAAATAGCACTGGCGTCTGTTCCCAGCAAGTACAGTGTAATGGACTGAAGAGGATCTACTGTTCTTGTCATGTTCCTAAGCAGAATTGAACTAGATTTTGCCGTGTGTGTAGAAGCACAGTTCTTTTGTTCTGAGCAAGCTCACTGTTCGGAAACCATAGGAAACACAGTAGAGTAGAAGAGTGCTCTTTTCTCAAAAGCAGAGTGTGTTTCTGTAAGGCGAGCTAGGGTTTGTTTCCCAGTACTAAATGGAGTTGAATCACATGAAGTTTCTGGTCCTACGAGCAAGAGTTGTTTTCTGGTAAGGAAAGTCACTATTGCACTCTCATTGCCATACACAGTGCAAATAGTACTCGCGTCTGTTCCCAGAAAGTACAGTGCATTGGACTGAAGAGGAGCTACTGTTCTTGTCCGTTTCCTAAGCAGATTTGAACTACATATGGTCTGTGTGTGTAGGAAGCACAGTTCTTTTTTTCTGAGAAAGCTCACTGTTTGGACCCCATAGGAAACACTGTAGAGTAGAAGAGTGCTCTTTTCTCTAAAGCAGAGTGTGTTTCTTGCAAGGCGAGCTAGAGTTTGTTTCCCATTCCTAAATGGAGTTGAATCACATGCCGTTTCTGGTCCTACGAGCAAAAGTTGTTTCTTGGTAAGGAAAGTCACTATTGCGCTCCCATTGCCATACACAGTGCAAATAGCACTCCAGTCTGTTCCCAGCAAGTTCAGTGTATTGGACTGAAGAAGAGCTACTGTTCTTCTCAGTTTCCTAAGCAGAGTTGAACTAGATATGGCCCGTGTGTGTACGAAGCACAGTTCTTTTGTTCTGAGAAAGCTCACTGTTCTGGCCTATAGGAAACACAGTAGAGAAGAAGAGTGCTCTTTTTTCAAAAGCAGAGTGTGTTTTTGTAAGTAGAGCTAGCGTTTGTTTCCTAGTCCTAAATGGAGTTGAATCACATGCAGTTTCTGGTCCTACGAGCAAGAGTTGTTTTCTGGTAAGAATAGTCACTATTGCGCTGCCATTGCCATACACAGGACAAATAGCACTGGCGTCTGTTCCCAGCAAGTACAGTGTATTGGACTGAATTGGAGCTACTGTTCTTGTCAGTTTCCTAAGCAGAGTTGAACTAGATATGGTCCATGTGTGCAGGAAGCACAGTTCTTTTGTTCTGAGCAAGCTCACTGTTTGGACCCCATAGAAAACACAGTAGAGTAGAAGAGTGCTCTTTTCTCAAAAGCAGAGTGTGTTTCTTGTAAGGCGAGCTAGAGTTTGTTTCCCATTCCTAAATGGAGTTGAATCACATGCAGTTTCTGGTCCTACGAGCAAGAGTTGTTTCTTGGTAAGGAAAGTCACTATTGCGCTCCCATTGCCATACACAGTGCAAATAGCACTCCAGTCTGTTCCCAGCAAGTTCAGTGTATGGGACTGAAGAAGAGCTACTGTTCTTCTCAGTTTCCTAAGCAGAGTTGACCTACATATGGTCCGTGTGTGTAGGAAGCACAGTTCTTTTGTTCTGAGCGAGCTCACTGTTCTGGCCTTATAGGAAACCCAGTAGAGTAGAAGAGTGCTCTTTTCTCTAAAGCAGAGTGTGTTTCTTGTAAGGCGAGCTAGCGTTTGTTTCCCAGTCCTAAATGGAGTTGAATCCCATGCAGTTTCTGGTCCTACGAGCAAGAGTTGTTTTATGGTAAGAATAGTTACTATTGCGCTGCCATTGCCATACACAGGACAAATAGCACTGGCGTCTGTTCCCAGCAAGTACAGTGTATTGGACTGAAGAGGATCTACTGTTCTTGTCAGGTTCCTAATCAGAATTGAACTAGATAATGCCGTGTGTGTAGGAAGCACAGTTCTTTTGTTCTGAGCAAGCTGACTGTTCTGGCCCTACAGGAAACACAGTAGAGTAGAACAGTGCTCTTTTCTCAAAAGCAGAGTGTGTTTCTTGTTAGGCGAACTAGAGTTTGTTTCCCATTCCTAAATGGAGTTGAGTCACATGCAGTTTTTTGTCCTACGAGCAAGAGTTGTTTTCTTGTCAGACGAGTCACTATTGTGCTCATATTGCCATACACAGTGCAAATAGCACTCGCGACTGTTCCCAGCAAGTACAGTGTATTGGAATGAAGAGGAGCTACTGTTCTTGTAAGGTTCCTAAGCAGAATTGAACTAGATATGGTCCGTGTGTGTAGGAAGCACAGTTGTTTTGTTCTGAGCAAGCTCACTGTTCGGACCACATAGGAAACACAGTAGAGTAGAAGAGTGCTTTTTTCTCAAAAGCAGAGTGTGTTTCTTGTAAGGTGAGCTAGCGTTTGTTTTCCATTCCTAAATGGAGTTGAATCACATGCAGTTTCTGGTCCCACGAGCAAGAGTTGTTTTCTGGTAAGAAAGTCACTATTGCGCTGCCATTGCCATACACAGTGCAAATAGTCCTCCCTCTGTTCCCAGAAAGTACAGTGTATTGGACTGAAGAGGATCTACTGTTCTTGTCAGGTTCCTAAGCAGAATTGAACTAGATATGGCCGTGTGTGTAGGAAGCACAGTTCTTTTGTTCTGAGCAAGCTCACTCTTCGGACCCCAAAGGAAACACAGTAGAGTAGAAGAGAGTTCTTTTTTCAGAAGCAGAGTGTGTTTCTTATAACGCGAGCTAGCGTTTGTTTCCCAGTCCTAAATGGAGTTGAATCACATGCAGTTTCTGGTCCTAGGAGCAAGAGTTGTTTTCTGGTAAGGAAAGTCACTATTGTGCTCCCATTGCCATACACAGTGCAAATAGCATTCGCGTCTGTTCCCTGTAAGTACAGTGTATTGGACTGAAGAGGAGATACTGTTCTTGTGAGTTTCCTAAGCAGAGTTGAACTAGATATGGCCCGTGTGTGTAGGAAGCACAGTTCTTATGTTCTGAGCAAGCTCACTGTTCTGGCCCTATAGGAAAAACAGTAGAGTAGAAGAGTGCTCTTTTCTCTAAAGCAGAGTGTGTTTCTTGTAAGGCGAGCTAGCGTTTGTTTCCCAGTCCTAAATGGAGTTGAATCACATACAGTTTCTGGTCCTACAAGCAAGAGTTGTTTTATGGTAAGAATAGTCACTATTGTGCTGCCATTGCCATACACAGAACAAATAGCACTGTTGTCTGTTCCCAGCAAGTACAGTGTATTGGACTGAAGAGGATCTACTGTTCTTGTCAGGTTCCTAATCAGAATTCAACTAGATAATGCCGTGTGTGTAGGAAGCACAGTTCTTTTGTTCTGAGCAAGCTGACTGTTCTGGCCCTACAGGAAACACAGTAGAGTAGAACAGTGCTCTTTTCTCAAAAGCAGAGAGTGTTTCTTGTTAGGCGAGCTAGAGTTTGTTTCCCATTCCTAAATGGAGTTGAGTCACATGCAGTTTTTTGTCCTACGAGCAAGAGTTGTTTTCTGGTCAGACGAGTCACTATTGTGCTCCAATTGCCATACACAGTGCAAATAGCACTCGCGACTGTTCCCAGCAAGTACAGTGTATTGGAATGAAGAGGAGCTACTGTTCTTGTAAGGTTCCTAAGCAGAATTGAACTAGATATGGTCCGTGTGTGTAGGAAGCACAGTTGTTTTGTTCTGAGCAAGCTCACTGTTTGGACCACATAGGAAACACAAGAGAATAGAAGAGTGCTCTTTTCTCAAAAGCACAGTGTGTTTTTTGTAAGGCAAGCTATCATTTGTTTCCCAGTCCTAAATGGCGTTGAATCACATGCAGTTTCTGGTCCTATGAGCAAGAGTTGTTTTCTGGTAAGAATAGTCACTATTGCGCTGCCATTGCCATACACAGTGCAAATAGCACATGCGTCTGTTCCCAGCAAGTACAGTGTATCTGACTGAAGAGGAGCTACTGCTCTTGTCAGTTTCCTAAGCAGAGTTGAACTAGATATGGTCCGTGTGTGTAGGAAGCACAGTTCTTTTGTTCTGAGCAAGCTCACTGTTCGGACCACATAGGAAACACAGTAGAGTAGAAGAGTGCTTTTTTCTCAAAAGCAGAGTGTGTTTCTTGTAATGTGAGCTAGCGTTTGTTTTCCATTCCTAAATGGAGTTGAATCACATGCAGTTTCTGGTCCCACGAGCAAGAGTTGTTTTCTGGTAAGAAAGTCACTATTGCGCTGCCATTGCCATACACAGTGCAAATAGTCCTCCCTCTGTTCCCAGAAAGTACAGTGTATTGGACTGAAGAGGATCTACTGTTCTTGTCAGGTTCCTAAGCAGAATTGAACTAGATATGGCCGTGTGTGTAGGAAGCACAGTTCTTTTGTTCTGAGCAAGCTCACTCTTCGGACCCAAAGGAAACACAGTAGAGTAGAAGAGAGTTCTTTTTTCAGAAGCAGAGTGTGTTTCTTATAACGCAAGCTAGCGTTTGTTTCCCAGTCCTAAATGGAGTTGAATCACATGCAGTTTCTGGTCCTAGGAGCAAGAGTTGTTTTCTGGTAAGGAAAGTCACTATTGTGCTCCCATTGCCATACACAGTGCAAATAGCATTCGCGTCTGTTCCCAGTAAGTACAGTGTATTGGACTGAAGAGGAGATACTGTTCTTGTGAGTTTCCTAAGCAGAGTTGAACTAGATATGGCCCGTGTGTGTAGGAAGCACAGTTCTTATGTTCTGAGCAAGCTCACTGTTCTGGCCCTATAGGAAAAACAGTAGAGTAGAAGAGTGCTCTTTTCTCTAAAGCAGAGTGTGTTTCTTTTAAGGCGAGCTAGCGTTTGTTTCCCAGTCCTAAATGGAGTTGAATCACATACAGTTTCTGGTCCTACAAGCAAGAGTTGTTTTATGGTAAGAATAGTCACTATTGCGCTGCCATTGCCATACACAGAACAAATAGCACTGTTGTCTGTTCCCAGCAAGTACAGTGTATTGGACTGAAGAGGATCTACTGTTCTTGTCAGGTTCCTAATCAGAATTCAACTAGATAATGCCGTGTGTGTAGGAAGCACAGTTCTTTTGTTCTGAGCAAGCTGACTGTTCTGGCCCTACAGGAAACACAGTAGAGTAGAACAGTGCTCTTTTCTCAAAAGCAGAGAGTGCTTCTTGTTAGGCGAGCTAGAGTTTGTTTCCCATTCCTAAATGGAGTTGAGTCACATGCAGTTTTTTGTCCTACGAGCAAGAGTTGTTTTCTGGTCAGACGAGTCACTATTGTGCTCCAATTGCCATACACAGTGCAAATAGCACTCGCGACTGTTCCCAGCAAGTACAGTGTATTGGAATGAAGAGGAGCTACTGTTCTTGTAAGGTTCCTAAGCAGAATTGAACTAGATATGGTCCGTGTGTGTAGGAAGCACAGTTGTTTTGTTCTGAGCAAGCTCACTGTTTGGACCACATAGGAAACACAAGAGAATAGAAGAGTGCTCTTTTCTCAAAAGCACAGTGTGTTTTTTATAAGGCAAGCTATCATTTGTTTCCCAGTCCTAAATGGCGTTGAATCACATGCAGTTTCTGGTCCTATGAGCAAGAGTTGTTTTCTGGTAAGAATAGTCACTATTGCGCTGCCATTGCCATACACAGTGCAAATAGCACATGCGTCTGTTCCCAGCAAGTACAGTGTATCTGACTGAAGAGGAGCTACTGCTCTTGTCAGTTTCCTAAGCAGAGTTGAACTAGATATGGTCCGTGTGTGTAGGAAGCACAGTTCTTTTGTTCTGAGCAAGCTCACTGTTCGGACCACATAGGAAACACAGTAGAGTAGAAGAGTGCTTTTTTCTCAAAAGCAGAGTGTGTTTCTTGTAAGGTGAGCTAGCGTTTGTTTTCCATTCCTAAATGGAGTTGAATCACATGCAGTTTCTGGTCCCACGAGCAAGAGTTGTTTTCTGGTAAGAAAGTCACTATTGCGCTGCCATTGCCATACACAGTGCAAATAGCCCTCCCGTCTGTTCCCAGAAAGTACAGAGTATTGGACTGAAGAGGATCTACTGTTCTTGTCAGGTTCCTAAGCAGAATTGAACTAGATATGGCCGTGTGTGTAGGAAGCACAGTTCTTTTGTTCTGAGCAAGCTCACTCTTCGGACCCCAAAGGAAACACAGTAGAGTAGAAGAGAGTTCTTTTTTCAGAAGCAGAGTGTGTTTCTTATAACGCGAGCTAGCGTTTGTTTCCCAGTCCTAAATGGAGTTGAATCACATGCAGTTTCTGGTCCTAGGAGCAAGAGTTGTTTTCTGGTAAGGAAAGTCACTATTGTGCTCCCATTGCCATACACAGTGCAAATAGCATTCGCGTCTGTTCCCAGTAAGTACAGTGTATTGGACTGAAGAGGAGATACTGTTCTTGTGAGTTTCCTAAGCAGAGTTGAACTAGATATGGCCCGTGTGTGTAGGAAGCACAGTTCTTATGTTCTGAGCAAGCTCACTGTTCTGGCCCTATAGGAAAAACAGTAGAGTAGAAGAGTGCTCTTTTCTCTAAAGCAGAGTGTGTTTCTTGTAAGGCGAGCTAGCGTTTGTTTCCCAGTCCTAAATGGAGTTGAATCACATACAGTTTCTGGTCCTACAAGCAAGAGTTGTTTTATGGTAAGAATAGTCACTATTGTGCTGCCATTGCCATACACAGAACAAATAGCACTGTTGTCTGTTCCCAGCAAGTACAGTGTATTGGACTGAAGAGGATCTACTGTTCTTGTCAGGTTCCTAATCAGAATTCAACTAGATAATGCCGTGTGTGTAGGAAGCACAGTTCTTTTGTTCTGAGCAAGCTGACTGTTCTGGCCCTACAGGAAACACAGTAGAGTAGAACAGTGCTCTTTTCTCAAAAGCAGAGAGTGTTTCTTGTTAGGCGAGCTAGAGTTTGTTTCCCATTCCTAAATGGAGTTGAGTCACATGCAGTTTTTTGTCCTACGAGCAAGAGTTGTTTTCTGGTCAGACGAGTCACTATTGTGCTCCAATTGCCATACACAGTGCAAATAGCACTCGCGACTGTTCCCAGCAAGTACAGTGTATTGGAATGAAGAGGAGCTACTGTTCTTGTAAGGTTCCTAAGCAGAATTGAACTAGATATGGTCCGTGTGTGTAGGAAGCACAGTTGTTTTGTTCTGAGCAAGCTCACTGTTTGGACCACATAGGAAACACAAGAGAATAGAAGAGTGCTCTTTTCTCAAAAGCACAGTGTGTTTTTTGTAAGGCAAGCTATCATTTGTTTCCCAGTCCTAAATGGCGTTGAATCACATGCAGTTTCTGGTCCTATGAGCAAGAGTTGTTTTCTGGTAAGAATAGTCACTATTGCGCTGCCATTGCCATACACAGTGCAAATAGCACATGCGTCTGTTCCCAGCAAGTACAGTGTATCTGACTGAAGAGGAGCTACTGCTCTTGTCAGTTTCCTAAGCAGAGTTGAACTAGATATGGTCCGTGTGTGTAGGAAGCACAGTTCTTTTGTTCTGAGCAAGCTCACTGTTCGGACCACATAGGAAACACAGTAGAGTAGAAGAGTGCTTTTTTCTCAAAAGCAGAGTGTGTTTCTTGTAATGTGAGCTAGCGTTTGTTTTCCATTCCTAAATGGAGTTGAATCACATGCAGTTTCTGGTCCCACGAGCAAGAGTTGTTTTCTGGTAAGAAAGTCACTATTGCGCTGCCATTGCCATACACAGTGCAAATAGTCCTCCCTCTGTTCCCAGAAAGTACAGTGTATTGGACTGAAGAGGATCTACTGTTCTTGTCAGGTTCCTAAGCAGAATTGAACTAGATATGGCCGTGTGTGTAGGAAGCACAGTTCTTTTGTTCTGAGCAAGCTCACTCTTCGGACCCAAAGGAAACACAGTAGAGTAGAAGAGAGTTCTTTTTTCAGAAGCAGAGTGTGTTTCTTATAACGCGAGCTAGCGTTTGTTTCCCAGTCCTAAATGGAGTTGAATCACATGCAGTTTCTGGTCCTAGGAGCAAGAGTTGTTTTCTGGTAAGGAAAGTCACTATTGTGCTCCCATTGCCATACACAGTGCAAATAGCATTCGCGTCTGTTCCCAGTAAGTACAGTGTATTGGACTGAAGAGGAGATACTGTTCTTGTGAGTTTCCTAAGCAGAGTTGAACTAGATATGGCCCGTGTGTGTAGGAAGCACAGTTCTTATGTTCTGAGCAAGCTCACTGTTCTGGCCCTATAGGAAAAACAGTAGAGTAGAAGAGTGCTCTTTTCTCTAAAGCAGAGTGTGTTTCTTGTAAGGCGAGCTAGCGTTTGTTTCCCAGTCCTAAATGGAGTTGAATCACATACAGTTTCTGGTCCTACAAGCAAGAGTTGTTTTATGGTAAGAATAGTCACTATTGCGCTGCCATTGCCATACACAGAACAAATAGCACTGTTGTCTGTTCCCAGCAAGTACAGTGTATTGGACTGAAGAGGATCTACTGTTCTTGTCAGGTTCCTAATCAGAATTCAACTAGATAATGCCGTGTGTGTAGGAAGCACAGTTCTTTTGTTCTGAGCAAGCTGACTGTTCTGGCCCTACAGGAAACACAGTAGAGTAGAACAGTGCTCTTTTCTCAAAAGCAGAGAGTGTTTCTTGTTAGGCGAGCTAGAGTTTGTTTCCCATTCCTAAATGGAGTTGAGTCACATGCAGTTTTTTGTCCTACGAGCAAGAGTTGTTTTCTGGTCAGACGAGTCACTATTGTGCTCCAATTGCCATACACAGTGCAAATAGCACTCGCGACTGTTCCCAGCAAGTACAGTGTATTGGAATGAAGAGGAGCTACTGTTCTTGTAAGGTTCCTAAGCAGAATTGAACTAGATATGGTCCGTGTGTGTAGGAAGCACAGTTGTTTTGTTCTGAGCAAGCTCACTGTTTGGACCACATAGGAAACACAAGAGAATAGAAGAGTGCTCTTTTCTCAAAAGCACAGTGTGTTTTTTATAAGGCAAGCTATCATTTGTTTCCCAGTCCTAAATGGCGTTGAATCACATGCAGTTTCTGGTCCTATGAGCAAGAGTTGTTTTCTGGTAAGAATAGTCACTATTGCGCTGCCATTGCCATACACAGTGCAAATAGCACATGCGTCTGTTCCCAGCAAGTACAGTGTATCTGACTGAAGAGGAGCTACTGCTCTTGTCAGTTTCCTAAGCAGAGTTGAACTAGATATGGTCCGTGTGTGTAGGAAGCACAGTTCTTTTGTTCTGAGCAAGCTCACTGTTCGGACCACATAGGAAACACAGTAGAGTAGAAGAGTGCTTTTTTCTCAAAAGCAGAGTGTGTTTCTTGTAATGTGAGCTAGCGTTTGTTTTCCATTCCTAAATGGAGTTGAATCACATGCAGTTTCTGGTCCCACGAGCAAGAGTTGTTTTCTGGTAAGAAAGTCACTATTGCGCTGCCATTGCCATACACAGTGCAAATAGCCCTCCCGTCTGTTCCCAGAAAGTACAGAGTATTGGACTGAAGAGGATCTACTGTTCTTGTCAGGTTCCTAAGCAGAATTGAACTAGATATGGCCGTGTGTGTAGGAAGCACAGTTCTTTTGTTCTGAGCAAGCTCACTCTTCGGACCCAAAAGGAAACACAGTAGAGTAGAAGAGAGTTCTTTTTTCAGAAGCAGAGTGTGTTTCTTATAACGCGAGCTAGCGTTTGTTTCCCAGTCCTAAATGGAGTTGAATCACATGCAGTTTCTGGTCCTAGGAGCAAGAGTTGTTTTCTGGTAAGGAAAGTCACTATTGCGCTCCCATTGCCATACACAGTGCAAAGAGCACTCGCGTCTGTTCCCAGTAAGTACAGTGTATTGGACTGAAGAGGAGATACTGTTCTTGTGAGTTTCCTAAGCAGAGTTGAACTAGATATGGCCCGTGTGTGTAGGAAGCACAGTTCTTATGTTCTGAGCAAGCTCACTGTTCTGGCCCTATAGGAAAAACAGTAGAGTAGAAGAGTGCTCTTTTCTCTAAAGCAGAGTGTGTTTCTTTTAAGGCGAGCTAGCGTTTGTTTCCCAGTCCTAAATGGAGTTGAATCACATGCAGTTTCTGGTCCTACGAGCAAGAGTTGTTTTATGGTAAGAATAGTCACTATTGCGCTGCCATTGCCATACACAGAACAAATAGCACTGTTGTCTGTTCCCAGCAAGTACAGTGTATTGGACTGAAGAGGATCTACTGTTCTTGTCAGGTTCCTAATCAGAATTCAACTAGATAATGCCGTGTGTGTAGGAAGCACAGTTCTTTTGTTCTGAGCAAGCTGACTGTTCTGGCCCTACAGGAAACACAGTAGAGTAGAACAGTGCTCTTTTCTCAAAAGCAGAGTGTGTTTCTTGTTAGGCGAGCTAGAGTTTGTTTCCCATTCCTAAATGGAGTTGAGTCACATGCAGTTTTTTGTCCTACGAGCAAGAGTTGTTTTCTGGTCAGACGAGTCACTATTGTGCTCCAATTGCCATACACAGTGCAAATAGCACTCGCGACTGTTCCCAGCAAGTACAGTGTATTGGAATGAAGAGGAGCTACTGTTCTTGTAAGGTTCCTAAGCAGAATTGAACTAGATATGGTCCTTGTGTGTAGGAAGCACAGTTGTTTTGTTCTGAGCAAGCTCACTGTTTGGACCACATAGGAAACACAAGAGAATAGAAGAGTGCTCTTTTCTCAAAAGAAGAGTGTGTTTCTTGTAAGGCGAGCTGGTGTTTGTTTCCCAGTCCTAAATGGAGTTGAATCACATGCAGTTTCTGGTCCTATGAGCAAGAGTTGTTTTCTGGTAAGGAAAGTCATTATTGTGCTCCCATTGCCATACACAGTGCAAATAGCACTCACGTCTGTTCCCAGCAAGTACAGTGTATCGGACTGAAGAGGAGCTACTGTTCTTGTCAGTTTCTTAAGCAGAGTTGAACTAGATATGGTTGATGTGTGCAGGAAGCACAGTTCTTTTATTCTGAGCAAGCTCACTGTTCGGACCCCATAGGAAACACAGTAGAATAGAAGAGTGCTCTTTTCTCAAAAGCAGAGTGTGTTTCTTGTAAGGCAAGCTAGAGTTTGTTTCCCAGTCCAAAATGGAGTTGAATCACATGCAGTTTCTGGTCCTACGATCAAGAGTTGTTTTCTGGTAAGGAAAGTCACTATTGCGCTCCCTTTGCCCTACACAAGGCAAATAGCACTCGCGTCTTTTCCCAGCATGTACAGTGTATTGGACTGAATAGGAGCTACTGTTCTTGTCAGTTTCCTAAGCAGAGTTGAACTACATATGGTCCGTGTGTGTAGGAAGCACAGTTCTTTTGTTCTGAGCAAGCTCACTGTTTGGACCCCATAGGAAACACAGTAGAGTAGAAGAGTGCTCTTTTCTCTAAAGCAGAGTGTGTTTCTTGTAAGGAGAGCTAGCGTTTGTTTCACAGTCCTAAATGGAGTTGAATCCCATGCAGTTTCTGGTAGTATGAGCAAGAGTTGTTTTCTGGTAAGAAGAGTCACTATTGAGCTGCCATTGCCATACACAGGACAAATAGCACTGGCGTCTGTTCCCAGCAAGTACAGTGTATTGGACTGAAGAGGATCTACTGTTCTTGTCAGGTTCCTAAGCAGACTTGAACTAGATATGGCCGTGTGTGTAGGAAGCACAGTTTTTTTGTTCTGAGCAAGCTCACTTTTCGGACCCCATAGGAAACACAGTAGAGTAGAAGAGTGCTCTTTTCTCAAAAGCAGAGTGTGTTCCTTGTAAGGCGAGCTACGTTTGTTTCCCAGTCCTTAATGGAGTTGAATCACATGCAGTTTCTGGTCCAACGAGCAAGAGATGTTTTCTGGTAAGGAAAGTCACTATTGTGCTTCCATTGCCATACAGTGCAAATAGCACTCACGTCTGTTCCCAGCAAGTACAGTGTATTGGACTGAAGAGGAGCTACTGTTCATGTCAGTTTCCTAAGCAGAGTTGAACTACATATGGTCCGTGTGTGGGAAGCACATTTCTTTTGTTCTGAGCAAGCTCACTGTTCTGGCCCTATAGGAAACACAGTAGAGTAGAAGAGTGCTCTTTTCTCTAAAGCAGAGTGTGTTTCTTGTAAGGCGAGCTAGCGTTTGTTTCCCAGTACTAAATGGAGTTGAATCACATGCAGTTTCTGGTCCAACAAGCAAGAGTTTTTTTATGGTAAGAATAGTCACTATTAGCCGGGCGGTGGTGGCGCACGCCTTTAATCCCAGCACTCGGGAGCCAGAGCCAGGCGGATCTCTGTGAGTTCGAGGCCAGCCTGGGCTACCAAGTGAGTTCCAGGAGAGGCGCAAAGCTACACAGAGAAACCCTGTCTCGAAAAACCAAAAAAAAATAAAGCCATTATCCAGATTTAAAAAAAAAAAAAAAAAAAAAAGAATAGTCACTATTGCGCTGCCATTGCCATACACAGGACAAGTAGCACTGGCGTCTGTTCCCAACAAGTACAGTGAATTGGACTGAAGAGGACCTACGGTTCTTGTCAGGTTCATAAGCAAAATTGAACTAGGTATGGTCGTGTGTGTAGGAAGCACAGTTCTTTTGTTCTGAGCAAGCTCACTGTTCGGACCCCATAGGAAACACAGTAGAGTAGAAGAGTGCTCTTTTCTCAAAAGCAGAGTGTGTTTTTTGTAAGGCGAGCTACCGTTTGTTTCCCAGTCCTAAATGGAGTTGAATCCCATGCAGTTTCTGGTCCTACGAGCAAGAGTTGTTTTATGGTAAGAATAGTTACTATTGCGCTGCCATTGCCATACACAGGACAAATAGCACTGGCGTCTGTTCCCAGCAAGTACAGTGTATTGGACTGAAGAGGATCTACTGTTCTTGTCAGGTTCCTAATCAGAATTGAACTAGATAATGCCGTGTGTGTAGGAAGCACAGTTATTATGTTCTGAGCAAGCTGACTGTTCTGGCCCTACAGGAAACACAGTAGAGTAGAACAGTGCTCTTTTCTCAAAAGCAGAGTGTGTTTCTTGTTAGGCGAACTAGAGTTTGTTTCCCATTCCTAAATGGATTTGAGTCACATGCAGTTTTTTGTCCTACGAGCAAGAGTTGTTTTCTTGTCAGACGAGTCACTATTGTGCTCATATTGCCATACACAGTGCAAATAGCACTCGCGACTGTTCCCAGCAAGTACAGTGTATTGGAATGAAGAGGAGCTACTGTTCTTGTAAGGTTCCTAAGCAGAATTGAACTAGATATGGTCCGTGTGTGTAGGAAGCACAGTTGTTTTGTTCTGAGCAAGCTCACTGTTCGGACCACATAGGAAACACAGTAGAGTAGAAGAGTGCTTTTTTCTCAAAAGCAGAGTGTGTTTCTTGTAAGGTGAGCTAGCGTTTGTTTTCCATTCCTAAATGGAGTTGAATCACATGCAGTTTCTGGTCCCACGAGCAAGAGTTGTTTTCTGGTAAGAAAGTCACTATTGCGCTGCCATTGCCATACACAGTGCAAATAGTCCTCCCTCTGTTCCCAGAAAGTACAGTGTATTGGACTGAAGAGGATCTACTGTTCTTGTCAGGTTCCTAAGCAGAATTGAACTAGATATGGCCGTGTGTGTAGGAAGCACAGTTCTTTTGTTCTGAGCAAGCTCACTCTTCGGACCCCAAAGGAAACACAGTAGAGTAGAAGAGAGTTCTTTTTTCAGAAGCAGAGTGTGTTTCTTATAACGCGAGCTAGCGTTTGTTTCCCAGTCCTAAATGGAGTTGAATCACATGCAGTTTCTGGTCCTAGGAGCAAGAGTTGTTTTCTGGTAAGGAAAGTCACTATTGTGCTCCATTGCCATACACAGTGCAAATAGCATTCGCGTCTGCTCCCAGTAAGTACAGTGTATTGGACTGAAGAGGAGATACTGTTCTTGTGAGTTTCCTAAGCAGAGTTGAACTAGATATGGCCCGTGTGTGTAGGAAGCACAGTTCTTATGTTCTGAGCAAGCTCACTGTTCTGGCCCTATAGGAAAAACAGTAGAGTAGAAGAGTGCTCTTTTCTCTAAAGCAGAGTGTGTTTCTTGTAAGGCGAGCTAGCGTTTGTTTCCCAGTCCTAAATGGAGTTGAATCACATACAGTTTCTGGTCCTACAAGCAAGAGTTGTTTTATGGTAAGAATAGTCACTATTGTGCTGCCATTGCCATACACAGAACAAATAGCACTGTTGTCTGTTCCCAGCAAGTACAGTGTATTGGACTGAAGAGGATCTACTGTTCTTGTCAGGTTCCTAATCAGAATTCAACTAGATAATGCCGTGTGTGTAGGAAGCACAGTTCTTTTGTTCTGAGCAAGCTGACTGTTCTGGCCCTACAGGAAACACAGTAGAGTAGAACAGTGCTCTTTTCTCAAAAGCAGAGAGTGTTTCTTGTTAGGCGAGCTAGAGTTTGTTTCCCATTCCTAAATGGAGTTGAGTCACATGCAGTTTTTTGTCCTACGAGCAAGAGTTGTTTTCTGGTCAGACGAGTCACTATTGTGCTCCAATTGCCATACACAGTGCAAATAGCACTCGCGACTGTTCCCAGCAAGTACAGTGTATTGGAATGAAGAGGAGCTACTGTTCTTGTAAGGTTCCTAAGCAGAATTGAACTAGATATGGTCCGTGTGTGTAGGAAGCACAGTTGTTTTGTTCTGAGCAAGCTCACTGTTTGGACCACATAGGAAACACAAGAGAATAGAAGAGTGCTCTTTTCTCAAAAGCACAGTGTGTTTTTTGTAAGGCAAGCTATCATTTGTTTCCCAGTCCTAAATGGCGTTGAATCACATGCAGTTTCTGGTCCTATGAGCAAGAGTTGTTTTCTGGTAAGAATAGTCACTATTGCGCTGCCATTGCCATACACAGTGCAAATAGCACATGCGTCTGTTCCCAGCAAGTACAGTGTATCTGACTGAAGAGGAGCTACTGCTCTTGTCAGTTTCCTAAGCAGAGTTGAACTAGATATGGTCCGTGTGTGTAGGAAGCACAGTTCTTTTGTTCTGAGCAAGCTCACTGTTCGGACCACATAGGAAACACAGTAGAGTAGAAGAGTGCTTTTTTCTCAAAAGCAGAGTGTGTTTCTTGTAATGTGAGCTAGCGTTTGTTTTCCATTCCTAAATGGAGTTGAATCACATGCAGTTTCTGGTCCCACGAGCAAGAGTTGTTTTCTGGTAAGAAAGTCACTATTGCGCTGCCATTGCCATACACAGTGCAAATAGCCCTCCCGTCTGTTCCCAGAAAGTACAGAGTATTGGACTGAAGAGGATCTACTGTTCTTGTCAGGTTCCTAAGCAGAATTGAACTAGATATGGCCGTGTGTGTAGGAAGCACAGTTCTTTTGTTCTGAGCAAGCTCACTCTTCGGACCCAAAAGGAAACACAGTAGAGTAGAAGAGAGTTCTTATTTCAGAAGCAGAGTGTGTTTCTTATAACGCGAGCTAGCGTTTGTTTCCCAGTCCTAAATGGAGTTGAATCACATGCAGTTTCTGGTCCTAGGAGCAAGAGTTGTTTTCTGGTAAGGAAAGTCACTATTGCGCTCCCATTGCCATACACAGTGCAAAGAGCACTCGCGTCTGTTCCCAGTAAGTACAGTGTATTGGACTGAAGAGGAGATACTGTTCTTGTGAGTTTCCTAAGCAGAGTTGAACTAGATATGGCCCGTGTGTGTAGGAAGCACAGTTCTTATGTTCTGAGCAAGCTCACTGTTCTGGCCCTATAGGAAAAACAGTAGAGTAGAAGAGTGCTCTTTTCTCTAAAGCAGAGTGTGTTTCTTTTAAGGCGAGCTAGCGTTTGTTTCCCAGTCCTAAATGGAGTTGAATCACATGCAGTTTCTGGTCCTACGAGCAAGAGTTGTTTTATGGTAAGAATAGTCACTATTGCGCTGCCATTGCCATACACAGAACAAAAAGCACTGTTGTCTGTTCCCAGCAAGTACAGTGTATTGGACTGAAGAGGATCTACTGTTCTTGTCAGGTTCCTAATCAGAATTCAACTAGATAATGCCGTGTGTGTAGGAAGCACAGTTCTTTTGTTCTGAGCAAGCTGACTGTTCTGGCCCTACAGGAAACACAGTAGAGTAGAACAGTGCTCTTTTCTCAAAAGCAGAGTGTGTTTCTTGTTAGGCGAGCTAGAGTTTGTTTCCCATTCCTAAATGGAGTTGAGTCACATGCAGTTTTTTGTCCTACGAGCAAGAGTTGTTTTCTGGTCAGACGAGTCACTATTGTGCTCCAATTGCCATACACAGTGCAAATAGCACTCGCGACTGTTCCCAGCAAGTACAGTGTATTGGAATGAAGAGGAGCTACTGTTCTTGTAAGGTTCCTAAGCAGAATTGAACTAGATATGGTCCTTGTGTGTAGGAAGCACAGTTGTTTTGTTCTGAGCAAGCTCACTGTTTGGACCACATAGGAAACACAAGAGAATAGAAGAGTGCTCTTTTCTCAAAAGAAGACTGTGTTTCTTGTAAGGCGAGCTGGTGTTTGTTTCCCAGTCCTAAATGGAGTTGAATCACATGCAGTTTCTGGTCCTATGAGCAAGAGTTGTTTTCTGGTAAGGAAAGTCATTATTGTGCTCCCATTGCCATACACAGTGCAAATAGCACTCACGTCTGTTCCCAGCAAGTACAGTGTATCGGACTGAAGAGGAGCTACTGTTCTTGTCAGTTTCTTAAGCAGAGTTGAACTAGATATGGTTGATGTGTGCAGGAAGCACAGTTCTTTTATTCTGAGCAAGCTCACTGTTCGGACCCCATAGGAAACACAGTAGAATAGAAGAGTGCTCTTTTCTCAAAAGCAGAGTGTGTTTCTTGTAAGGCAAGCTAGAGTTTGTTTCCCAGTCCAAAATGGAGTTGAATCACATGCAGTTTCTGGTCCTACGATCAAGAGTTGTTTTCTGGTAAGGAAAGTCACTATTGCGCTCCCTTTGCCCTACACAAGGCAAATAGCACTCGCGTCTTTTCCCAGCATGTACAGTGTATTGGACTGAATAGGAGCTACTGTTCTTGTCAGTTTCCTAAGCAGAGTTGAACTACATATGGTCCGTGTGTGTAGGAAGCACAGTTCTTTTGTTCTGAGCAAGCTCACTGTTTGGACCCCATAGGAAACACAGTAGAGTAGAAGAGTGCTCTTTTCTCTAAAGCAGAGTGTGTTTCTTGTAAGGAGAGCTAGCGTTTGTTTCACAGTCCTAAATGGAGTTGAATCCCATGCAGTTTCTGGTAGTATGAGCAAGAGTTGTTTTCTGGTAAGAAGAGTCACTATTGAGCTGCCATTGCCATACACAGGACAAATAGCACTGGCGTCTGTTCCCAGCAAGTACAGTGTATTGGACTGAAGAGGATCTACTGTTCTTGTCAGGTTCCTAAGCAGACTTGAACTAGATATGGCCGTGTGTGTAGGAAGCACAGTTTTTTTGTTCTGAGCAAGCTCACTTTTCGGACCCCATAGGAAACACAGTAGAGTAGAAGAGTGCTCTTTTCTCAAAAGCAGAGTGTGTTCCTTGTAAGGCGAGCTACGTTTGTTTCCCAGTCCTTAATGGAGTTGAATCACATGCAGTTTCTGGTCCAACGAGCAAGAGATGTTTTCTGGTAAGGAAAGTCACTATTGTGCTTCCATTGCCATACAGTGCAAATAGCACTCACGTCTGTTCCCAGCAAGTACAGTGTATTGGACTGAAGAGGAGCTACTGTTCATGTCAGTTTCCTAAGCAGAGTTGAACTACATATGGTCCGTGTGTGGGAAGCACATTTCTTTTGTTCTGAGCAAGCTCACTGTTCTGGCCCTATAGGAAACACAGTAGAGTAGAAGAGTGCTCTTTTCTCTAAAGCAGAGTGTGTTTCTTGTAAGGCGAGCTAGCGTTTGTTTCCCAGTACTAAATGGAGTTGAATCACATGCAGTTTCTGGTCCAACAAGCAAGAGTTTTTTTATGGTAAGAATAGTCACTATTAGCCGGGCGGTGGTGGCGCACGCCTTTAATCCCAGCACTCGGGAGCCAGAGCCAGGCGGATCTCTGTGAGTTCGAGGCCAGCCTGGGCTACCAAGTGAGTTCCAGGAGAGGCGCAAAGCTACACAGAGAAACCCTGTCTCGAAAAACCAAAAAAAAATAAAGCCATTATCCAGATTTAAAAAAAAAAAAAAAAAAAAAAAAGAATAGTCACTATTGCGCTGCCATTGCCATACACAGGACAAGTAGCACTGGCGTCTGTTCCCAACAAGTACAGTGAATTGGACTGAAGAGGACCTACGGTTCTTGTCAGGTTCATAAGCAAAATTGAACTAGGTATGGTCGTGTGTGTAGGAAGCACAGTTCTTTTGTTCTGAGCAAGCTCACTGTTCGGACCCCATAGGAAACACAGTAGAGTAGAAGAGTGCTCTTTTCTCAAAAGCAGAGTGTGTTTTTTGTAAGGCGAGCTACCGTTTGTTTCCCAGTCCTAAATGGAGTTGAATCCCATGCAGTTTCTGGTCCTACGAGCAAGAGTTGTTTTATGGTAAGAATAGTTACTATTGCGCTGCCATTGCCATACACAGGACAAATAGCACTGGCGTCTGTTCCCAGCAAGTACAGTGTATTGGACTGAAGAGGATCTACTGTTCTTGTCAGGTTCCTAATCAGAATTGAACTAGATAATGCCGTGTGTGTAGGAAGCACAGTTATTATGTTCTGAGCAAGCTGACTGTTCTGGCCCTACAGGAAACACAGTAGAGTAGAACAGTGCTCTTTTCTCAAAAGCAGAGTGTGTTTCTTGTTAGGCGAACTAGAGTTTGTTTCCCATTCCTAAATGGATTTGAGTCACATGCAGTTTTTTGTCCTACGAGCAAGAGTTGTTTTCTTGTCAGACGAGTCACTATTGTGCTCATATTGCCATACACAGTGCAAATAGCACTCGCGACTGTTCCCAGCAAGTACAGTGTATTGGAATGAAGAGGAGCTACTGTTCTTGTAAGGTTCCTAAGCAGAATTGAACTAGATATGGTCCGTGTGTGTAGGAAGCACAGTTGTTTTGTTCTGAGCAAGCTCACTGTTCGGACCACATAGGAAACACAGTAGAGTAGAAGAGTGCTTTTTTCTCAAAAGCAGAGTGTGTTTCTTGTAAGGTGAGCTAGCGTTTGTTTTCCATTCCTAAATGGAGTTGAATCACATGCAGTTTCTGGTCCCACGAGCAAGAGTTGTTTTCTGGTAAGAAAGTCACTATTGCGCTGCCATTGCCATACACAGTGCAAATAGTCCTCCCTCTGTTCCCAGAAAGTACAGTGTATTGGACTGAAGAGGATCTACTGTTCTTGTCAGGTTCCTAAGCAGAATTGAACTAGATATGGCCGTGTGTGTAGGAAGCACAGTTCTTTTGTTCTGAGCAAGCTCACTCTTCGGACCCCAAAGGAAACACAGTAGAGTAGAAGAGAGTTCTTTTTTCAGAAGCAGAGTGTGTTTCTTATAACGCGAGCTAGCGTTTGTTTCCCAGTCCTAAATGGAGTTGAATCACATGCAGTTTCTGGTCCTAGGAGCAAGAGTTGTTTTCTGGTAAGGAAAGTCACTATTGTGCTCCCATTGCCATACACAGTGCAAATAGCATTCGCGTCTGTTCCCAGTAAGTACAGTGTATTGGACTGAAGAGGAGATACTGTTCTTGTGAGTTTCCTAAGCAGAGTTGAACTAGATATGGCCCGTGTGTGTAGGAAGCACAGTTCTTATGTTCTGAGCAAGCTCACTGTTCTGGCCCTATAGGAAAAACAGTAGAGTAGAAGAGTGCTCTTTTCTCTAAAGCAGAGTGTGTTTCTTGTAAGGCGAGCTAGCGTTTGTTTCCCAGTCCTAAATGGAGTTGAATCACATACAGTTTCTGGTCCTACAAGCAAGAGTTGTTTTATGGTAAGAATAGTCACTATTGTGCTGCCATTGCCATACACAGAACAAATAGCACTGTTGTCTGTTCCCAGCAAGTACAGTGTATTGGACTGAAGAGGATCTACTGTTCTTGTCAGGTTCCTAATCAGAATTCAACTAGATAATGCCGTGTGTGTAGGAAGCACAGTTCTTTTGTTCTGAGCAAGCTGACTGTTCTGGCCCTACAAGAAACACAGTAGAGTAGAACAGTGCTCTTTTCTCAAAAGCAGAGAGTGTTTCTTGTTAGGCGAGCTAGAGTTTGTTTCCCATTCCTAAATGGAGTTGAGTCACATGCAGTTTTTTGTCCTACGAGCAAGAGTTGTTTTCTGGTCAGACGAGTCACTATTGTGCTCCAATTGCCATACACAGTGCAAATAGCACTCGCGACTGTTCCCAGCAAGTACAGTGTATTGGAATGAAGAGGAGCTACTGTTCTTGTAAGGTTCCTAAGCAGAATTGAACTAGATATGGTCCGTGTGTGTAGGAAGCACAGTTGTTTTGTTCTGAGCAAGCTCACTGTTTGGACCACATAGGAAACACAAGAGAATAGAAGAGTGCTCTTTTCTCAAAAGCACAGTGTGTTTTTTGTAAGGCAAGCTATCATTTGTTTCCCAGTCCTAAATGGCGTTGAATCACATGCAGTTTCTGGTCCTATGAGCAAGAGTTGTTTTCTGGTAAGAATAGTCACTATTGCGCTGCCATTGCCATACACAGTGCAAATAGCACATGCGTCTGTTCCCAGCAAGTACAGTGTATCTGACTGAAGAGGAGCTACTGCTCTTGTCAGTTTCCTAAGCAGAGTTGAACTAGATATGGTCCGTGTGTGTAGGAAGCACAGTTCTTTTGTTCTGAGCAAGCTCACTGTTCGGACCACATAGGAAACACAGTAGAGTAGAAGAGTGCTTTTTTCTCAAAAGCAGAGTGTGTTTCTTGTAATGTGAGCTAGCGTTTGTTTTCCATTCCTAAATGGAGTTGAATCACATGCAGTTTCTGGTCCCACGAGCAAGAGTTGTTTTCTGGTAAGAAAGTCACTATTGCGCTGCCATTGCCATACACAGTGCAAATAGTCCTCCCTCTGTTCCCAGAAAGTACAGTGTATTGGACTGAAGAGGATCTACTGTTCTTGTCAGGTTCCTAAGCAGAATTGAACTAGATATGGCCGTGTGTGTAGGAAGCACAGTTCTTTTGTTCTGAGCAAGCTCACTCTTCGGACCCAAAGGAAACACAGTAGAGTAGAAGAGAGTTCTTTTTTCAGAAGCAGAGTGTGTTTCTTATAACGCGAGCTAGCGTTTGTTTCCCAGTCCTAAATGGAGTTGAATCACATGCAGTTTCTGGTCCTAGGAGCAAGAGTTGTTTTCTGGTAAGGAAAGTCACTATTGTGCTCCCATTGCCATACACAGTGCAAATAGCATTCGCGTCTGTTCCCAGTAAGTACAGTGTATTGGACTGAAGAGGAGATACTGTTCTTGTGAGTTTCCTAAGCAGAGTTGAACTAGATATGGCCCGTGTGTGTAGGAAGCACAGTTCTTATGTTCTGAGCAAGCTCACTGTTCTGGCCCTATAGGAAAAACAGTAGAGTAGAAGAGTGCTCTTTTCTCTAAAGCAGAGTGTGTTTCTTGTAAGGCGAGCTAGCGTTTGTTTCCCAGTCCTAAATGGAGTTGAATCACATACAGTTTCTGGTCCTACAAGCAAGAGTTGTTTTATGGTAAGAATAGTCACTATTGCGCTGCCATTGCCATACACAGAACAAATAGCACTGTTGTCTGTTCCCAGCAAGTACAGTGTATTGGACTGAAGAGGATCTACTGTTCTTGTCAGGTTCCTAATCAGAATTCAACTAGATAATGCCGTGTGTGTAGGAAGCACAGTTCTTTTGTTCTGAGCAAGCTGACTGTTCTGGCCCTACAGGAAACACAGTAGAGTAGAACAGTGCTCTTTTCTCAAAAGCAGAGAGTGTTTCTTGTTAGGCGAGCTAGAGTTTGTTTCCCATTCCTAAATGGAGTTGAGTCACATGCAGTTTTTTGTCCTACGAGCAAGAGTTGTTTTCTGGTCAGACGAGTCACTATTGTGCTCCAATTGCCATACACAGTGCAAATAGCACTCGCGACTGTTCCCAGCAAGTACAGTGTATTGGAATGAAGAGGAGCTACTGTTCTTGTAAGGTTCCTAAGCAGAATTGAACTAGATATGGTCCGTGTGTGTAGGAAGCACAGTTGTTTTGTTCTGAGCAAGCTCACTGTTTGGACCACATAGGAAACACAAGAGAATAGAAGAGTGCTCTTTTCTCAAAAGCACAGTGTGTTTTTTGTAAGGCAAGCTATCATTTGTTTCCCAGTCCTAAATGGCGTTGAATCACATGCAGTTTCTGGTCCTATGAGCAAGAGTTGTTTTCTGGTAAGAATAGTCACTATTGCGCTGCCATTGCCATACACAGTGCAAATAGCACATGCGTCTGTTCCCAGCAAGTACAGTGTATCTGACTGAAGAGGAGCTACTGCTCTTGTCAGTTTCCTAAGCAGAGTTGAACTAGATATGGTCCGTGTGTGTAGGAAGCACAGTTCTTTTGTTCTGAGCAAGCTCACTGTTCGGACCACATAGGAAACACAGTAGAGTAGAAGAGTGCTTTTTTCTCAAAAGCAGAGTGTGTTTCTTGTAATGTGAGCTAGCGTTTGTTTTCCATTCCTAAATGGAGTTGAATCACATGCAGTTTCTGGTCCCACGAGCAAGAGTTGTTTTCTGGTAAGAAAGTCACTATTGCGCTGCCATTGCCATACACAGTGCAAATAGCCCTCCCGTCTGTTCCCAGAAAGTACAGAGTATTGGACTGAAGAGGATCTACTGTTCTTGTCAGGTTCCTAAGCAGAATTGAACTAGATATGGCCGTGTGTGTAGGAAGCACAGTTCTTTTGTTCTGAGCAAGCTCACTCTTCGGACCCCAAAGGAAACACAGTAGAGTAGAAGAGAGTTCTTTTTTCAGAAGCAGAGTGTGTTTCTTATAACGCGAGCTAGCGTTTGTTTCCCAGTCCTAAATGGAGTTGAATCACATGCAGTTTCTGGTCCTAGGAGCAAGAGTTGTTTTCTGGTAAGGAAAGTCACTATTGCGCTCCCATTGCCATACACAGTGCAAAGAGCACTCGCGTCTGTTCCCAGTAAGTACAGTGTATTGGACTGAAGAGGAGATACTGTTCTTGTGAGTTTCCTAAGCAGAGTTGAACTAGATATGGCCCGTGTGTGTAGGAAGCACAGTTCTTATGTTCTGAGCAAGCTCACTGTTCTGGCCCTATAGGAAAAACAGTAGAGTAGAAGAGTGCTCTTTTCTCTAAAGCAGAGTGTGTTTCTTTTAAGGCGAGCTAGCGTTTGTTTCCCAGTCCTAAATGGAGTTGAATCACATACAGTTTCTGGTCCTACGAGCAAGAGTTGTTTTATGGTAAGAATAGTCACTATTGCGCTGCCATTGCCATACACAGAACAAAAAGCACTGTTGTCTGTTCCCAGCAAGTACAGTGTATTGGACTGAAGAGGATCTACTGTTCTTGTCAGGTTCCTAATCAGAATTCAACTAGATAATGCCGTGTGTGTAGGAAGCACAGTTCTTTTGTTCTGAGCAAGCTGACTGTTCTGGCCCTACAGGAAACACAGTAGAGTAGAACAGTGCTCTTTTCTCAAAAGCAGAGTGTGTTTCTTGTTAGGCGAGCTAGAGTTTGTTTCCCATTCCTAAATGGAGTTGAGTCACATGCAGTTTTTTGTCCTACGAGCAAGAGTTGTTTTCTGGTCAGACGAGTCACTATTGTGCTCCAATTGCCATACACAGTGCAAATAGCACTCGCGACTGTTCCCAGCAAGTACAGTGTATTGGAATGAAGAGGAGCTACTGTTCTTGTAAGGTTCCTAAGCAGAATTGAACTAGATATGGTCCTTGTGTGTAGGAAGCACAGTTGTTTTGTTCTGAGCAAGCTCACTGTTTGGACCACATAGGAAACACAAGAGAATAGAAGAGTGCTCTTTTCTCAAAAGAAGACTGTGTTTCTTGTAAGGCGAGCTGGTGTTTGTTTCCCAGTCCTAAATGGAGTTGAATCACATGCAGTTTCTGGTCCTATGAGCAAGAGTTGTTTTCTGGTAAGGAAAGTCATTATTGTGCTCCCATTGCCATACACAGTGCAAATAGCACTCACGTCTGTTCCCAGCAAGTACAGTGTATCGGACTGAAGAGGAGCTACTGTTCTTGTCAGTTTCTTAAGCAGAGTTGAACTAGATATGGTTGATGTGTGCAGGAAGCACAGTTCTTTTATTCTGAGCAAGCTCACTGTTCGGACCCCATAGGAAACACAGTAGAATAGAAGAGTGCTCTTTTCTCAAAAGCAGAGTGTGTTTCTTGTAAGGCAAGCTAGAGTTTGTTTCCCAGTCCAAAATGGAGTTGAATCACATGCAGTTTCTGGTCCTACGATCAAGAGTTGTTTTCTGGTAAGGAAAGTCACTATTGCGCTCCCTTTGCCCTACACAAGGCAAATAGCACTCGCGTCTTTTCCCAGCATGTACAGTGTATTGGACTGAATAGGAGCTACTGTTCTTGTCAGTTTCCTAAGCAGAGTTGAACTACATATGGTCCGTGTGTGTAGGAAGCACAGTTCTTTTGTTCTGAGCAAGCTCACTGTTTGGACCCCATAGGAAACACAGTAGAGTAGAAGAGTGCTCTTTTCTCTAAAGCAGAGTGTGTTTCTTGTAAGGAGAGCTAGCGTTTGTTTCACAGTCCTAAATGGAGTTGAATCCCATGCAGTTTCTGGTAGTATGAGCAAGAGTTGTTTTCTGGTAAGAAGAGTCACTATTGAGCTGCCATTGCCATACACAGGACAAATAGCACTGGCGTCTGTTCCCAGCAAGTACAGTGTATTGGACTGAAGAGGATCTACTGTTCTTGTCAGGTTCCTAAGCAGACTTGAACTAGATATGGCCGTGTGTGTAGGAAGCACAGTTTTTTTGTTCTGAGCAAGCTCACTTTTCGGACCCCATAGGAAACACAGTAGAGTAGAAGAGTGCTCTTTTCTCAAAAGCAGAGTGTGTTCCTTGTAAGGCGAGCTACGTTTGTTTCCCAGTCCTTAATGGAGTTGAATCACATGCAGTTTCTGGTCCAACGAGCAAGAGATGTTTTCTGGTAAGGAAAGTCACTATTGTGCTTCCATTGCCATACAGTGCAAATAGCACTCACGTCTGTTCCCAGCAAGTACAGTGTATTGGACTGAAGAGGAGCTACTGTTCATGTCAGTTTCCTAAGCAGAGTTGAACTACATATGGTCCGTGTGTGGGAAGCACATTTCTTTTGTTCTGAGCAAGCTCACTGTTCTGGCCCTATAGGAAACACAGTAGAGTAGAAGAGTGCTCTTTTCTCTAAAGCAGAGTGTGTTTCTTGTAAGGCGAGCTAGCGTTTGTTTCCCAGTACTAAATGGAGTTGAATCACATGCAGTTTCTGGTCCAACAAGCAAGAGTTTTTTTATGGTAAGAATAGTCACTATTAGCCGGGCGGTGGTGGCGCACGCCTTTAATCCCAGCACTCGGGAGCCAGAGCCAGGCGGATCTCTGTGAGTTCGAGGCCAGCCTGGGCTACCAAGTGAGTTCCAGGAGAGGCGCAAAGCTACACAGAGAAACCCTGTCTCGAAAAACCAAAAAAAAATAAAGCCATTATCCAGATTTAAAAAAAAAAAAAAAAAAAAAAAAGAATAGTCACTATTGCGCTGCCATTGCCATACACAGGACAAGTAGCACTGGCGTCTGTTCCCAACAAGTACAGTGAATTGGACTGAAGAGGACCTACGGTTCTTGTCAGGTTCATAAGCAAAATTGAACTAGGTATGGTCGTGTGTGTAGGAAGCACAGTTCTTTTGTTCTGAGCAAGCTCACTGTTCGGACCCCATAGGAAACACAGTAGAGTAGAAGAGTGCTCTTTTCTCAAAAGCAGAGTGTGTTTTTTGTAAGGCGAGCTACCGTTTGTTTCCCAGTCCTAAATGGAGTTGAATCAATTGCAGTTTCTGGTCCTACGAGCAAGAGTTGTTTTCTGGTAAGGAAAGTCATTATTGTGCTCCCTTTGCCATACATAGTTTAAATAGCACTCGCGTCTTTTCACAGCAAGTACAGTGTATTGGACTGAAGAGGAGCTACTGTTCTTGTCAGTTTCCAAAGCAGAGTTGAAGTATATATGGCCCGTGTGTTTAGGAAGCACAGTTATTATGTTCTGAGCAAGCTCACTGTTCTGGCCCTATATGGAACGCAGTAAAGTAGAAGAGTGCTCTTTTCTCTAAAGCAGAGTGTGTTTCTTGTAAGGCGAGCTCACGTTTGTTTCCCAGTCCTAAATGGAGTTGAGTCTCATGCAGTTTTTGGTCCAACGAGCAAGAGTTGTTTTCTGGTAAGAAGAGTAACTATTGTGCTCCAAACGCCATACACAGTGCAAATAGCACTCGCGTCTGTTCCCAGCAAGTACAGTGTATTGGACTGAATAGGAGCTACTGTTCTTGTCAGTTTCCTAAGCAGAGTTGAACTAGATATGATCCATGTGTGTAGGAAGCACAGTTCTTTTGTTCTGAGCAAGCTCACTGTTTGGACCCCATAGGAAACACAGTAGAGTAGAAGAGTGCTCTTTTCTCAAAAGCAGAGTGTTTCTTGTAAGGCGAGCTAGCATTTGTTTCCCAGTCCTAAATGGAGTTGAATCACATGCAGTTTCTGGTCCTACGAGCAAGAGTTGTTTTATGGTAAGAATAGTCACTATTGCGCTGCCATTGCCATACACAGGACAAATAGCACTGGCGTCTGTTCCCAGCAAGTACAGTGTATTGGACTGAAGAGAATCTACTGTTCTTGTCAGATTCCTAAGCAGAATTGAACTAGATATGGCCGTATGTAGGAAGCACAGTTCTTTTGTTCTGAGCAAGCTCACTGTTCGGACCCCATAGGAAACACAGTAGAGTAGAAGAGTGCTCTTTTCTCAAAAGCAGAGTGTGTTCCTTGTAAGGCGAGCTACGTTTGTTTCCCAGTCCTTAATGGAGTTGAATCACATGCAGTTTCTGGTCCAACGAGCAAGAGATGTTTTCTGGTAAGGAAAGTCACTATTGTGCTTCCATTGCCATACAGTGCAAATAGCACTCACGTCTGTTCCCAGCAAGTACAGTGTATCGGACTGAAGAGGAGCTACTGTTCATGTCAGTTTCCTAAGCAGAGTTGAACTACATATGGTCCGTGTGTGTAGGAAGCACAGTTCTTTTGTTCTGAGCAAGCTCACTGTTTGGACCCCATAGGAAACACAGTAGAGTAGAAGAGTGCTCTTTTCTCTAAAGCAGAGTGTGTTTCTTGTAAGGCAAGCTAGCGTTTGTTTCCCAGTCCTAAATGGAGTTGAATCCCATGCAGTTTCTAGTCCTACGAGCAAGAGTTGTTTTATGGTAAGAAGAGTCACTAATGCGCTGCCATTGCCATACACAGGACAAATAGCACTGGCGTCTGTTCGCAGCAAGTACAGTGTATTGGAATGAAGAGCATCTACTGCTCTTGTCAGGTACCTAAGCAGAATTGAACTAGATATGTCCGTGTGTGTAGGAAGCACAGTTCTTTTGTTCTGAGCAAGCTCACTGTTCGGACCCCATAGGAAACACAATAGAGTAGAAGAGTGCTCTTTTCTCAAAAGCAGAGTGTGTTTTTTGTAAGGCAATCTAGCTTTTGTTTCCCAGTCCTAAATGGAGTTGAATCACATGCAGTTTCTGGTCCTACGAGCAAGAGTTGTTTTCTGGGAAGGAAAGTCGCAATTGCGCTCCATTTGCCATACACAGTACAAATAGCACTCGCGTCTGTTCCCAGCAAGTACAGTGTATTGGACTGAAGAGGAGCTACTGTTCTTGTCAGTTTCCTAAGCAGAGTTGAACGAGATATGGCCCGTGTGTTGGAAACACAGTTTTTTCTTCTGAGCAAGCTCACTTTTTGGACCCCATAGGAAACACAGTAGAGTAGAAGGGTGCTCTTTTCACAAAAGCAGAGTGTGTTTCTTGTAAGGCGAGCTAGTGTTTGATTCCCAGTCCTAAATGGAGTTGAATCACATGCAGTTTCTGGTCCTTGGAGCAAGAGTTGTGTTCTGGTAAGAAGAGTCACTGTTGCGCTGCCATTGCCATACACAGGACAAATAACACTGGCGTCTTTTCCCCGCAAGTACAGTGTATTGGTTCGAAGAGTACCTACTGTTCTTGTCAGGTACCTAAGCAGACTTGAACTAGATATGGCCGTGTGTAGAAAGCACAGTTTTTTTTGGTTCTGAGCAAGCTCACTGTTCGGAACCCATAGGCAACAGAGTAGAGTAGAAGAGTGCTCTTTTCTCAAAAGCAGAGTGTGTTTCTTGGAAGGCGAGCTAGCGTTTGGTTCCCAGTCCTAAATGGAGTTGAGTCACATGCATTTTTTTGTCCTACAAGCAAGAGTTGTTTTCTGGTAAGACGAGTCACTATTGTGCTCCAATAGCCATGCACAGTGCAAATAGCACTCGCATCTGTTCCCCGCAAGTACCGTGTATTGGACTGAAGAGGAGCTACTGTTCTTGTCAGTTTCCTAAGCAGAGTTGAACTAGATATGGCCAGTGTGTGTAGGAAGCACAGTTCTTTTGTTCTGAGCAAGCTCACTGTTCTGGCCCTATAGGAAACACAGTAGAGTAGAAAAGTGCTCTTTTCTCTAAAGCAGATTGTCTTTCTTGTAAGGCGAGCTAGCGTTTGTTTCCCAGTCCTAAATGGAGTTGAATCCCATGCATTTTCATGTCCTATGAGCAAGAGTTGTTTTATGGTAAGAATAGTCACTATTGTGCTGCCATTGCCATACACAGGACAAATAGCACAGGCTTCTGTTCCCAGCAAGTACAGTGTATTGGACTGAAGAGGATCTACTGTTCTTGTCAGGTTCCTAATCAGAATTGAACTAGATATGGCCGTGTGTGTAGGAAGTACAGTTCTTTTGTTCTCAGCAAGGTGACTGTTCTGGCCCTTCAGGAAACACAGTAGAGTAGAAGAGTGCTCTTTTCTCAAAAGCAGAGTGTGTTTCATGTAAGGCGAGCTAGAGTTTGTTTCCCAGTCCTAAATGGAGTTGAGTCACATGCAGTTTTTTGTCCTATGAGCAAGAGTTGTTTTCTGGTAAGACGAGTCACTATTGTGATCCGATTGCCATACACAGTGCAAATAGCACTCGCGTCTGTTCCCAGCAAGTACAGTGTATTGGACTGAAGAGGAGCTACTGTTCTTGTCAGATTCCTAAGCAGAGTTGAACTAGATATGGTCCGTGTGTGTAGGAAGCACAGTTGTTTTGTTCTGAGCAAGCTCACTGTTTGGACCCCATAGGAAACACAGTAGAGTAGAAGATTGTTTTTTTATCAAAAGCAGAGTGTGTTTCATGTAAGGCGAGCTAGCATTTGTTTTCCAGTCCTAAATGTAGTTGAATCACATGCAGTTTCTCGTCCTATGAGCAAGAGTTGTTTTCTGGTAAGGAAAGTCACTATTGCGCTCCCATTGACATACACAGTGCAAATAGCACTCGTGTCTGTTCCCAGCAATTACAGTGTATCAGACTGAAGAGGAGCTACTTTTCTTGTCAGTTGCCTAAGCAGAGTTGAACTAGATATGGTCCGTGTGTAGGAAGCACAGTTTTTTTTTCTGAGCAAGCTCACTGTTTGTACCCCATAGGAAACACAGTAGAGTACAAGAGTGCTCTTTTCTCAAAAGCAGAGTGTGTTTCTTGTAAGGCGAGCTAGTGTTTGTTTCCCAGTCCTAAATGGAGTTGAATCACATGCAGTTTCTGGTCCTACGAGCAAGAGTTGTTTTCTGGTAAGAAGAGCCACTATTGCGCTGCCATTGCCATACACAGGACAAATAGCACTGGCGTCTGTTCCCAGCAAGTACAGTGTATTGGACTGAAGAGGATCTACTGTTCTTGTCAGGTTCCTAAGAAGAATTGAACTAGATATGGCAGTGTGTGTAGGAAGCACAGTTTTTTTTGTTCTGAGCAAGGTCACTGTTCGGAACCCATAGGAAACACAGTAGAGTAGAAGAGTACTGTTTTCTCTAAAGCAGATTGTGTTTCTTATAAGGCGAGCTAGCATTTGTTTCCCAGTCCTAAATGGAGTTGAATCACATACAGTTTCTGGTCCTACGAGCAAGAGTTGTTTTCTGGTAAAGAAAGTCACTATTGTGCTCCCATTGCCATACACAGTGCAAATAGCACTCGCGTCTGTTCCCAGCAAGTACAGTGTATTGGACTGAAGAGGAGCTACTGTTCTAGTCAGTTTCCTAAGCAGAGTTGAACTAGATATGGCCCGTGTGTGTCGGAAGCACAGTTGTTTTGTTCTGAGCAAGCTCACTGTTCTGGCCCTATAGGAAACACAGTAGAGTAGAAGAGTGCTCTTTTCTCTAAAGCAGAGTGTGTTTCTTGTAAGGCGAGCTAGCGTTTGTTTCCCAGTCCTAAATGGAGTTGAGTCACATGCAGTTTTTTGTCCTATGAGCAAGAGTTGTTTTCTGGTAAGACGAGTCACTATTGTGATCCGATTGCCATACACAGTGCAAATAGCACTCGCGTCTGTTCCCAGCAAGTACAGTGTATTGGACTGAAGAGGAGCTACTGTTCTTGTCAGATTCCTAAGCAGAATTGAACTAGATATGGTCCTTGTGTGTAGGAAGCACAGTTGTTTTGTTCTGAGCAAGCTCACTGTTTGGACCACATAGGAAACACAAGAGAATAGAAGAGTGCTCTTTTCTCTAAAGAAGAGTGTGTTTCTTGTAAGGCGAGCTGGTGTTTGTTTCCCAGTCCTAAATGGAGTTGAATCACATGCAGTTTCTGGTCCTATGAGCAAGAGTTGTTTTCTGGTAAGGAAAGTCATTATTGTGCTCCCATTGCCATACACAGTGCAAATAGCACTCACGTCTGTTCCCAGCAAGTACAGTGTATCGGACTGAAGAGGAGCTACTGTTCTTGTCAGTTTCTTAAGCAGAGTTGAACTAGATATGGTTGATGTGTGCAGGAAGCACAGTTCTTTTATTCTGAGCAAGCTCACTGTTCGGACCCCATAGGAAACACAGTAGAATAGAAGAGTGCTCTTTTCTCAAAAGCAGAGTGTGTTTCTTGTAAGGCAAGCTAGAGTTTGTTTCCCAGTCCAAAATGGAGTTGAATCACATGCAGTTTCTGGTCCTACGATCAAGAGTTGTTTTCTGGTAAGGAAAGTCACTATTGCGCTCCCTTTGCCCTACACAAGGCAAATAGCACTCGCGTCTTTTCCCAGCATGTACAGTGTATTGGACTGAATAGGAGCTACTGTTCTTGTCAGTTTCCTAAGCAGAGTTGAACTACATATGGTCCGTGTGTGTAGGAAGCACAGTTCTTTTGTTCTGAGCAAGCTCACTGTTTGGACCCCATAGGAAACACAGTAGAGTAGAAGAGTGCTCTTTTCTCTAAAGCAGAGTGTGTTTCTTGTAAGGAGAGCTAGCGTTTGTTTCACAGTCCTAAATGGAGTTGAATCCCATGCAGTTTCTGGTAGTATGAGCAAGAGTTGTTTTCTGGTAAGAAGAGTCACTATTGAGCTGCCATTGCCATACACAGGACAAATAGCACTGGCGTCTGTTCCCAGCAAGTACAGTGTATTGGACTGAAGAGGATCTACTGTTCTTGTCAGGTTCCCAAGCAGACTTGAACTAGATATGGCCGTGTGTGTAGGAAGCACAGTTTTTTTGTTCTGAGCAAGCTCACTTTTCGGACCCCATAGGAAACACAGTAGAGTAGAAGAGTGCTCTTTTCTCAAAAGCAGAGTGTGTTCCTTGTAAGGCGAGCTACGTTTGTTTCCCAGTCCTTAATGGAGTTGAATCACATGCAGTTTCTGGTCCAACGAGCAAGAGATGTTTTCTGGTAAGGAAAGTCACTATTGTGCTTCCATTGCCATACAGTGCAAATAGCACTCACGTCTGTTCCCAGCAAGTACAGTGTATTGGACTGAAGAGGAGCTACTGTTCATGTCAGTTTCCTAAGCAGAGTTGAACTACATATGGTCCGTGTGTGGGAAGCACATTTCTTTTGTTCTGAGCAAGCTCACTGTTCTGGCCCTATAGGAAACACAGTAGAGTAGAAGAGTGCTCTTTTCTCTAAAGCAGAGTGTGTTTCTTGTAAGGCGAGCTAGCGTTTGTTTCCCAGTACTAAATGGAGTTGAATCACATGCAGTTTCTGGTCCAACAAGCAAGAGTTTTTTTATGGTAAGAATAGTCACTATTAGCCGGGCGGTGGTGGCGCACGCCTTTAATCCCAGCACTCGGGAGCCAGAGCCAGGCGGATCTCTGTGAGTTCGAGGCCAGCCTGGGCTACCAAGTGAGTTCCAGGAGAGGCGCAAAGCTACACAGAGAAACCCTGTCTCGAAAAACCAAAAAAAAATAAAGCCATTATCCAGATTTAAAAAAAAAAAAAAAAAAAAAAGAATAGTCACTATTGCGCTGCCATTGCCATACACAGGACAAGTAGCACTGGCGTCTGTTCCCAACAAGTACAGTGAATTGGACTGAAGAGGACCTACGGTTCTTGTCAGGTTCATAAGCAAAATTGAACTAGGTATGGTCGTGTGTGTAGGAAGCACAGTTCTTTTGTTCTGAGCAAGCTCACTGTTCGGACCCCATAGGAAACACAGTAGAGTAGAAGAGTGCTCTTTTCTCAAAAGCAGAGTGTGTTTTTTGTAAGGCGAGCTACCGTTTGTTTCCCAGTCCTAAATGGAGTTGAATCAATTGCAGTTTCTGGTCCTACGAGCAAGAGTTGTTTTCTGGTAAGGAAAGTCATTATTGTGCTCCCTTTGCCATACATAGTTTAAATAGCACTCGCGTCTTTTCACAGCAAGTACAGTGTATTGGACTGAAGAGGAGCTACTGTTCTTGTCAGTTTCCAAAGCAGAGTTGAAGTATATATGGCCCGTGTGTTTAGGAAGCACAGTTATTATGTTCTGAGCAAGCTCACTGTTCTGGCCCTATATGGAACGCAGTAAAGTAGAAGAGTGCTCTTTTCTCTAAAGCAGAGTGTGTTTCTTGTAAGGCGAGCTCACGTTTGTTTCCCAGTCCTAAATGGAGTTGAGTCTCATGCAGTTTTTGGTCCAACGAGCAAGAGTTGTTTTCTGGTAAGAAGAGTAACTATTGTGCTCCAAACGCCATACACAGTGCAAATAGCACTCGCGTCTGTTCCCAGCAAGTACAGTGTATTGGACTGAATAGGAGCTACTGTTCTTGTCAGTTTCCTAAGCAGAGTTGAACTAGATATGATCCATGTGTGTAGGAAGCACAGTTCTTTTGTTCTGAGCAAGCTCACTGTTTGGACCCCATAGGAAACACAGTAGAGTAGAAGAGTGCTCTTTTCTCAAAAGCAGAGTGTTTCTTGTAAGGCGAGCTAGCATTTGTTTCCCAGTCCTAAATGGAGTTGAATCACATGCAGTTTCTGGTCCTACGAGCAAGAGTTGTTTTATGGTAAGAATAGTCACTATTGCGCTGCCATTGCCATACACAGGACAAATAGCACTGGCGTCTGTTCCCAGCAAGTACAGTGTATTGGACTGAAGAGAATCTACTGTTCTTGTCAGATTCCTAAGCAGAATTGAACTAGATATGGCCGTATGTAGGAAGCACAGTTCTTTTGTTCTGAGCAAGCTCACTGTTCGGACCCCATAGGAAACACAGTAGAGTAGAAGAGTGCTCTTTTCTCAAAAGCAGAGTGTGTTCCTTGTAAGGCGAGCTACGTTTGTTTCCCAGTCCTTAATGGAGTTGAATCACATGCAGTTTCTGGTCCAACGAGCAAGAGATGTTTTCTGGTAAGGAAAGTCACTATTGTGCTTCCATTGCCATACAGTGCAAATAGCACTCACGTCTGTTCCCAGCAAGTACAGTGTATCGGACTGAAGAGGAGCTACTGTTCATGTCAGTTTCCTAAGCAGAGTTGAACTACATATGGTCCGTGTGTGTAGGAAGCACAGTTCTTTTGTTCTGAGCAAGCTCACTGTTTGGACCCCATAGGAAACACAGTAGAGTAGAAGAGTGCTCTTTTCTCTAAAGCAGAGTGTGTTTCTTGTAAGGCAAGCTAGCGTTTGTTTCCCAGTCCTAAATGGAGTTGAATCCCATGCAGTTTCTAGTCCTACGAGCAAGAGTTGTTTTATGGTAAGAAGAGTCACTAATGCGCTGCCATTGCCATACACAGGACAAATAGCACTGGCGTCTGTTCGCAGCAAGTACAGTGTATTGGAATGAAGAGCATCTACTGCTCTTGTCAGGTACCTAAGCAGAATTGAACTAGATATGTCCGTGTGTGTAGGAAGCACAGTTCTTTTGTTCTGAGCAAGCTCACTGTTCGGACCCCATAGGAAACACAATAGAGTAGAAGAGTGCTCTTTTCTCAAAAGCAGAGTGTGTTTTTTGTAAGGCAATCTAGCTTTTGTTTCCCAGTCCTAAATGGAGTTGAATCACATGCAGTTTCTGGTCCTACGAGCAAGAGTTGTTTTCTGGGAAGGAAAGTCGCAATTGCGCTCCATTTGCCATACACAGTACAAATAGCACTCGCGTCTGTTCCCAGCAAGTACAGTGTATTGGACTGAAGAGGAGCTACTGTTCTTGTCAGTTTCCTAAGCAGAGTTGAACGAGATATGGCCCGTGTGTTGGAAACACAGTTTTTTCTTCTGAGCAAGCTCACTTTTTGGACCCCATAGGAAACACAGTAGAGTAGAAGGGTGCTCTTTTCACAAAAGCAGAGTGTGTTTCTTGTAAGGCGAGCTAGTGTTTGATTCCCAGTCCTAAATGGAGTTGAATCACATGCAGTTTCTGGTCCTTGGAGCAAGAGTTGTGTTCTGGTAAGAAGAGTCACTGTTGCGCTGCCATTGCCATACACAGGACAAATAACACTGGCGTCTTTTCCCCGCAAGTACAGTGTATTGGTTCGAAGAGTACCTACTGTTCTTGTCAGGTACCTAAGCAGACTTGAACTAGATATGGCCGTGTGTAGAAAGCACAGTTTTTTTTGGTTCTGAGCAAGCTCACTGTTCGGAACCCATAGGCAACAGAGTAGAGTAGAAGAGTGCTCTTTTCTCAAAAGCAGAGTGTGTTTCTTGGAAGGCGAGCTAGCGTTTGGTTCCCAGTCCTAAATGGAGTTGAGTCACATGCATTTTTTTGTCCTACAAGCAAGAGTTGTTTTCTGGTAAGACGAGTCACTATTGTGCTCCAATAGCCATGCACAGTGCAAATAGCACTCGCATCTGTTCCCCGCAAGTACCGTGTATTGGACTGAAGAGGAGCTACTGTTCTTGTCAGTTTCCTAAGCAGAGTTGAACTAGATATGGCCAGTGTGTGTAGGAAGCACAGTTCTTTTGTTCTGAGCAAGCTCACTGTTCTGGCCCTATAGGAAACACAGTAGAGTAGAAAAGTGCTCTTTTCTCTAAAGCAGATTGTCTTTCTTGTAAGGCGAGCTAGCGTTTGTTTCCCAGTCCTAAATGGAGTTGAATCCCATGCATTTTCATGTCCTATGAGCAAGAGTTGTTTTATGGTAAGAATAGTCACTATTGTGCTGCCATTGCCATACACAGGACAAATAGCACAGGCTTCTGTTCCCAGCAAGTACAGTGTATTGGACTGAAGAGGATCTACTGTTCTTGTCAGGTTCCTAATCAGAATTGAACTAGATATGGCCGTGTGTGTAGGAAGTACAGTTCTTTTGTTCTCAGCAAGGTGACTGTTCTGGCCCTTCAGGAAACACAGTAGAGTAGAAGAGTGCTCTTTTCTCAAAAGCAGAGTGTGTTTCATGTAAGGCGAGCTAGAGTTTGTTTCCCAGTCCTAAATGGAGTTGAGTCACATGCAGTTTTTTGTCCTATGAGCAAGAGTTGTTTTCTGGTAAGACGAGTCACTATTGTGATCCGATTGCCATACACAGTGCAAATAGCACTCGCGTCTGTTCCCAGCAAGTACAGTGTATTGGACTGAAGAGGAGCTACTGTTCTTGTCAGATTCCTAAGCAGAGTTGAACTAGATATGGTCCGTGTGTGTAGGAAGCACAGTTGTTTTGTTCTGAGCAAGCTCACTGTTTGGACCCCATAGGAAACACAGTAGAGTAGAAGATTGTTTTTTTATCAAAAGCAGAGTGTGTTTCATGTAAGGCGAGCTAGCATTTGTTTTCCAGTCCTAAATGTAGTTGAATCACATGCAGTTTCTCGTCCTATGAGCAAGAATTGTTTTCTGGTAAGGAAAGTCACTATTGCGCTCCCATTGACATACACAGTGCAAATAGCACTCGTGTCTGTTCCCAGCAATTACAGTGTATCAGACTGAAGAGGAGCTACTTTTCTTGTCAGTTGCCTAAGCAGAGTTGAACTAGATATGGTCCGTGTGTAGGAAGCACAGTTTTTTTTTCTGAGCAAGCTCACTGTTTGTACCCCATAGGAAACACAGTAGAGTACAAGAGTGCTCTTTTCTCAAAAGCAGAGTGTGTTTCTTGTAAGGCGAGCTAGTGTTTGTTTCCCAGTCCTAAATGGAGTTGAATCACATGCAGTTTCTGGTCCTACGAGCAAGAGTTGTTTTCTGGTAAGAAGAGCCACTATTGCGCTGCCATTGCCATACACAGGACAAATAGCACTGGCGTCTGTTCCCAGCAAGTACAGTGTATTGGACTGAAGAGGATCTACTGTTCTTGTCAGGTTCCTAAGAAGAATTGAACTAGATATGGCAGTGTGTGTAGGAAGCACAGTTTTTTTTGTTCTGAGCAAGGTCACTGTTCGGACCCCATAGGAAACACAGTAGAGTAGAAGAGTACTGTTTTCTCTAAAGCAGATTGTGTTTCTTATAAGGCGAGCTAGCATTTGTTTCCCAGTCCTAAATGGAGTTGAATCACATACAGTTTCTGGTCCTACGAGCAAGAGTTGTTTTCTGGTAAAGAAAGTCACTATTGTGCTCCCATTGCCATACACAGTGCAAATAGCACTCGCGTCTGTTCCCAGCAAGTACAGTGTATTGGACTGAAGAGGAGCTACTGTTCTAGTCAGTTTCCTAAGCAGAGTTGAACTAGATATGGCCCGTGTGTGTAGGAAGCACAGTTGTTTTGTTCTGAGCAAGCTCACTGTTCTGGCCCTATAGGAAACACAGTAGAGTAGAAGAGTGCTCTTTTCTCTAAAGCAGAGTGTGTTTCTTGTAAGGCGAGCTAGCGTTTGTTTCCCAGTCCTAAATGGAGTTGAGTCACATGCAGTTTTTTGTCCTATGAGCAAGAGTTGTTTTCTGGTAAGACGAGTCACTATTGTGATCCGATTGCCATACACAGTGCAAATAGCACTCGCGTCTGTTCCCAGCAAGTACAGTGTATTGGACTGAAGAGGAGCTACTGTTCTTGTCAGATTCCTAAGCAGAGTTGAACTAGATATGGTCCGTGTGTGTAGGAAGCACAGTTGTTTTGTTCTGAGCAAGCTCACTGTTTGGACCCCATAGGAAACACAGTAGAGTAGAAGATTGTTTTTTTCTCAAAAGCAGAGTGTGTTTCCTGTAAGGCGAGCTAGCATTGGTTTTCCAGTCCTAAATGTAGTTGAATCACATGCAGTTTCTGGTCCTATGAGCAAGAGTTGTTTTCTGGTAAGGAAAGTCACTATTGCGCTCCCATTGACATACACAGTGCAAATAGCACTCGTGTCTGTTCCCAGCAATTACAGTGTATCAGACTGAAGAGGAGCTACTTTTCTTGTCAGTTGCCTAAGCAGAGTTGAACTAGATATGGTCCATGTGTAGGAAGCACAGTTTTTTGTTCTGAGCAAGCTCACTGTTTGGACCCCATAGGAAACACAGTAGAGTACAAGAGTGCTCTTTTCTCAAAAGCAGAGTGTGTTTCTTCTAAGGTGAGCTAGCGTTTGTTTCCCAGTCCTAAATGGAGTTTAATCACATGCACTTTCTGGTCCTACGAGCAAGAGTTGTTTTCTGGTAAGAAGAGTCACTATTGCACTGACATTGCCATACACAGGACAAATAGCACTGGCGTCTGTTCCCTGCAAGTACAGTGTATTGGACTGAAGAGGATCTACTGTTCTTGTCAGGTTCCTAAGCAGAATTGAACTAGATATGGTCCATGTGTGTAGGAAGCACAGTTCTTTTGTTCTGAGCAAGCTCACTGTTCTGGACCTACAGGAAACACAGTAGAGTAGAAGAGTGCTCTTATCTCAAAAGCAGAGTGTGTTTCTTGTAAGGCGAGCTAGAGTTTGTTTCCCAGTCCTAAATGTAGTTGAGTCACATGCAGTTTTTTGTCCTACGAGCAAGAGTTGTTTTCTTGTAACAGGAGTCACTATTGTGCTCCAATAGCCATACACAGTGCAAATAGCACTCGCGGCTGTTCCCCGCAAGTACAGTGTATTGGACTGAAGAGGGTCTACTGTTCTTGTCAGTTTCCTGAGCAGAGTTGAACTAGATATGGCCCGTGTGTTTAGGAAGCACAGTTCTTTTGTTCTGAGCAAGCTCACTGTTCTGGCCCTATAGGAAACACAGTAGAGTAGAAGCGTGCTCTTTTCTCAAAAGCAGAGTGTGTTTCTTGTAAGGCGAGCTAGGGTTTGTTTCCCAGTCCTAACTGGAGTTGAATCACATGCAGTTTTTGGTCCTATAAGCAAGAGTTGTTTTCTGGTACGGAAAGTCACTATTGTGCTCCCTTAGCCACACACAGTTGAAATAGCGCTCGCGTCTGTTCCCAGCAAGTACAGTGTATTGGACAGAAGAGGAGATAGTGTTCTTGTCAGTTTTCTAACCAGAGTTGAACTAGATATGGCCCGTGTGTGTAGGAAGCACAGTTCTTTTGTTCTGAGCAAGCTCACTGTTCGGACCACATAGGAAACACAGTAGAGTAGAAGAGTGCTCTTTTCTCAAAAGCAGAGTGTGTTTCTTGTAAGGCAAGCTAGCGTTTTTTCCCAGTCCTAAATGGAGATGAATGCCATGCAGTTTCTGGTCCTACGAGCAAGAGTTGTTTTCTGGTAAGAATTGTCACTATTGTGCTCCCATTGTCATACACAGGGCAAATAGCACGGGCGTCTATTCCCAGCATGTAGAGTGTATTGGACTGAAGAGGATCTACTCTTCTTGTCAGTTTCCTAAGCACAGTTGAACTAGATATGGCCCTTGTGTGTAGGAAGCACAGTTCTTTTGTTCTGAGCAAGCTTGCTGTTCGGACCACATAGGAAACACAGTAGAGTAGGCGAGTGCTCTTTTCTCAAAAGCAGAGTGTGTTTCTTGTAAGGCTAGCTAGTGTTTGTTTCCCAGTCAGAAACAGAGTTGAATCACACGCAGTTTCTGGTCCTACGAGCAAGAGTTGTTTTCTTGTAAGAAGAGTCACTACTGCGCTCCCATTGCCATACACAGGACAAATAGAACTGGCGTCTGTTTCCAGCAAGTACAGTGTATTGGACTGAAGAGGATCTACTGCTCTTGTCAGGTTCCTAAGCAGAATTGAATTAGATATGGCCGTGTGTGTAGGAAGGTCATTTCTTTTGTTCTGAGCAAGCTCACTGTTCAGACTCCATAGGAAACACAGTAGAGTAGAAGAGTGCTCTTTTCTCAAAAGCAGAGTGTGTTTCTTGTATGGCGAGCTAGCGTTTGTTTCCTAGTCCTAAATGGAGTTGAATCACATGCAGTTTCTGGTCTTTCAAACAACAGTTTTTTTCTGGTAAGGAAAGTCACTATTGCGCTCCAATTGCCATACACAGGGCAAATAGCACTCGAGGCTTTTCCCAGCAAGTACAGTGTATTAGACTGAATAGGAGCTACTGTTCTTGTCAGTTTCCTAAGCAGAGTTGAACTACATATGGTCCGTGTGTGTAGGAAGCACAGTTCTTTGGTCTGAGCAAGCTCACTGTTTGGACCCCATAGGAAACACAGTAGAGTAGAAGAGTGCTCTTTTCTCTAAAGCAGAGTGTGTTTCTTGTAAGGCGAGCTCGCGTTTGTTTCCCAGTCCTAAATGGAGTGGAATCACATGCACTTTCTGGTCCTACGAGCAAGAGGTGTTTTATGTTAAGAATAGTCACTATTGTGCTGCCATTGCCATACACAGGACAAATAGCACTGGCGTCTGTTCCCAGCAAGTACAGTGTATTGGACTGAAGAGGATCTACTGCTCTTGTCAGGTTCCTAATCAGAATTGAACTAGATATGGCCGTGTGTTTAGGAAGCACAGTTCTTTTGTTCTGAGCAAGCTCACTGTTCTGGTCCTATAGGAAACATAGTAGAGTAGAAGCGTGCTCTTTTCTCAAAAGCACAGTGTGTTTCTTGTAAAGCTAGCTAGTGTTTGTTTCCCAGTCAGAAACGAAGTTGAATCCCATGCAGTTTCTGGTCCTACGAGCAAGAGTTGTTTTCTGGTAAGAAGAGTCACTATTGAGCTCCTAATGTCATATGCATTGCAAATAGCTCTCGCGTCTGCTTCCAGCAAGTACAGTGTATGGGAAAGAAGAGGAGCTTCTGTTCTTGTCAGTTTCCTAAGCAGAGTTGAACTAGATATGACCCGTGTGTGTAGTAAGCACAGTTCTTTTGTTCTGAGCAAGCTCACTGTTCGGACAACATTGGAAACACAGTAGAGTAGAAGAGTGCTCTTTTCTCAAAAGCAGAGTGTGTTTCTTGTAAGGCTAGCTAGCTTTTGTTTCCCAGTCAGAAACGGAGTTGAATCCCACGCAGTTTCTGGTCCTGCAAGCAAGAGTTGTTTTCTGGTAAGAAGAGTCACTATTGCGTTCCCTTGCCATACACAGTGCAAATAGCACTCGAGTCTGTTCCCAGCAAGTACAGTTTATTGGACTGAAGAGGAGCTACTGTTCTTGTCAGTTTTCTAAGCAGGGTTGAACTAGATATGGCCCGTGTGTGTAGGAAGCACAGTTCTTTTGTTCTGAGCAAGCTCACTGTTCTGGCACTATAGGAAACACAGTAGAGTAGAAGAGTGCTCTTTTCTCAAAAGCAGAGTGTGTTTCTTGTAGGGTGAGCTAGAGTTTGTTTCCCAGTCCTAAATGGATTTGAATCACATGCAGTTTCTGGTACTACGAGCCAGAGTTGTTTTCTGGTAAGGATAGTCACTATTGTGCTCTCTTCGCCATACACAGTGCAAATAGCACTCGCGTCTGTTCCGAGCAAGTACAAAGTATTGGACTGAAGAGGAGCTACTGTTCTTGTCAGTTTCCTAAGAAGAGTTGTACTAGATATGGTCCGTGTGTGTAGGAAGCACAGTTCTTTTTTTCTGAGCAAGCTCACTGTTCGGACACCATAGGAAACACAGTAGAGTAGAAGAGTGCTCTTTTCTCAAAAGCAGAGTGTGTTTCTTGTAAGGCGAGCTAGCATTCGTTTCCCAGTCATAAATGGAGTTGAATCCCATGCAGTTTCCGGTCCTACGAGCAAGAGTTGTTTTCTGGTAAGAAGAGTCACAATTACGTTCCCATTGTCATACACATGGCAAATAGCACGGGTGTCTGTTCCCAGCATGTACAGTGTATTGGACTGAAAAGGATCTACTGTTCTTGTCAGTTTCCTAAGCAGAGTTGAACTAGATATGGCCCGTGTGTGTAGGAAGCAGAGTTCTTTTGTTCTAAGCAAGCTCACTCTTCTGGCCTTATAGGAAACACAGTAGAGTAGAAGAGTGCTCTTTTCTCAAAAGCAGAGTGTGTTCCTTGTAAGGCGAGCTAGCGTTTGTTTCCCAGTCCTAAATGGAGTTGAATCACATGCAGTTTCTGGTCCCACGAGCAAGAGTTGTTTTCTGGTAAGGAAAGTCACTGTTGCGCTCCCATTGCCATACACAGTGCAAATAGCACTCCCGTCTGTTCCCAGCAATTACAGTGTATTGGACTGAAGAGGAGCTACTGTTCTTCTCAGTTTCCTAAGCAGAGTTGAACTAGATAAGGCCCGTGTGTCTAGGAAGCACAGTTCATTTGATCTGAGCAAGCTCACTCTTCTGGCCCTATAGGAAACACAGTAGAGTAGAAGAGTGGTCTTTTCGCAAAAGCAGAGTGTGTTTTTGTAAGGCGAGCTAGCATTTGTTTCCCAGTCCTAAATGGCGTTGAATCACATGCAGTTTGTGGTCCTACGAGCAAGAGTTGTTTTCTGGTAAGGAAAGTCACTATTGCGTTCTCATTGCCATACACAGTGCAAATAGAACTCGCGTCTGTTCCCAGCAAGTACAGTGTATTGGACTGAAGAGGAGCTAATGTTCTTGTCAGTTTCCTAAGCAGAGTTGAACTACATATGGTCCGTGTGTGTAGGAAGCACAGTTCTTTTGTTTTGAGCAAGCTCACTGTTGGGACCCCATAGGAAAAACAGTAGAGTAGAAGAGTGCTCTTTTCTCTAAAGCAGAGTGTGTTTCTTGTAAGGCGAGCTCGCGTTTGTTTCCCAGTCCTAAATGGAGTTGAGTCACAGGCAGTTTTTAGTACTACCAGCAAGAGTTGTTTTCTGGTAAGGAAAGTCACTATTGCGCTCCCATTGCCATACACAGTACAAATAGCACTCGCGTCTGTTCCCAGGAATTACAGTGTATTGGACTGAAGAGGAGCTACTGTTCTTGTCAGTTTCCTAAGCAGAGATGAACTAGATATGGCCCGTGTGTAGGAGGCACAGTTCTTATGTTCTGAGCAAGCTCACTGTTCTGGCCCTATAGGAAACACAGTAGAGTAGAAGCGTGCTCTTTTCTCAAAAGCAGAGTGTGTTTCTTGTAAGGCGAGCTAGGGTTTGTTTCCCAGTCCTAACTGGAGTTGAATCACATGCAGTTTTTGGTCCTATAAGCAAGAGTTGTTTTCTGGTAAGGAAAGTCACTATTGTGCTCCCTTAGCCACACACAGTTGAAATAGCGCTCGCGTCTGTTCCCAGCAAGTACAGTGTATTGGACAGAAGAGGAGATAGTGTTCTTGTCAGTTTTCTAACCAGAGTTGAACTAGATATGGCCCGTGTGTGTAGGAAGCACAGTTCTTTTGTTCTGAGCAAGCTCACTGTTCGGACCACATAGGAAACACAGTAGAGTAGAAGAGTGCTCTTTTCTCAAAAGCAGAGTGTGTTTCTTGTAAGGCAAGCTAGCGTTTTTTCCCAGTCCTAAATGGAGATGAATGCCATGCAGTTTCTGGTCCTACGAGCAAGAGTTGTTTTCTGGTAAGAATTGTCACTATTGTGCTCCCATTGTCATACACAGGGCAAATAGCACGGGCGTCTATTCCCAGCATGTAGAGTGTATTGGACTGAAGAGGATCTACTCTTCTTGTCAGTTTCCTAAGCACAGTTGAACTAGATATGGCCCTTGTGTGTAGGAAGCACAGTTCTTTTGTTCTGAGCAAGCTTGCTGTTCGGACCACATAGGAAACACAGTAGAGTAGGCGAGTGCTCTTTTCTCAAAAGCAGAGTGTGTTTCTTGTAAGGCTAGCTAGTGTTTGTTTCCCAGTCAGAAACAGAGATGAATCACACGCAGTTTCTGGTCCTACGAGCAAGAGTTGTTTTCTTGTAAGAAGAGTCACTACTGCGCTCCCATTGCCATACACAGGACAAATAGAACTGGCGTCTGTTTCCAGCAAGTACAGTGTATTGGACTGAAGAGGATCTACTGCTCTTGTCAGGTTCCTAAGCAGAATTGAATTAGATATGGCCGTGTGTGTAGGAAGGTCATTTCTTTTGTTCTGAGCAAGCTCACTGTTCAGACTCCATAGGAAACACAGTAGAGTAGAAGAGTGCTCTTTTCTCAAAAGCAGAGTGTGTTTCTTGTATGGCGAGCTAGCGTTTGTTTCCTAGTCCTAAATGGAGTTGAATCACATGCAGTTTCTGGTCTTTCAAACAACAGTTTTTTTCTGGTAAGGAAAGTCACTATTGCGCTCCAATTGCCATACACAGGGCAAATAGCACTCGAGGCTTTTCCCAGCAAGTACAGTGTATTAGACTGAATAGGAGCTACTGTTCTTGTCAGTTTCCTAAGCAGAGTTGAACTACATATGGTCCGTGTGTGTAGGAAGCACAGTTCTTTTGTTCTGAGCAAGCTCACTGTTTGGACCCCATAGGAAACACAGTAGAGTAGAAGAGTGCTCTTTTCTCTAAAGCGGAGTGTGTTTCTTGTAAGGCGAGCTCGCGTTTGTTTCCCAGTCCTAAATGGAGTGGAATCACATGCACTTTCTGGTCCTACGAGCAAGAGGTGTTTTATGTTAAGAATAGTCACTATTGTGCTGCCATTGCCATACACAGGACAAATAGCACTGGCGTCTGTTCCCAGCAAGTACAGTGTATTGGACTGAAGAGGATCTACTGCTCTTGTCAGGTTCCTAATCAGAATTGAACTAGATATGGCCGTGTGTTTAGGAAGCACAGTTCTTTTGTTCTGAGCAAGCTCACTGTTCTGGTCCTATAGGAAACATAGTAGAGTAGAAGCGTGCTCTTTTCTCAAAAGCACAGTGTGTTTCTTGTAAAGCTAGCTAGTGTTTGTTTCCCAGTCAGAAACGAATTTGAATCCCATGCAGTTTCTGGTCCTACGAGCAAGAGTTGTTTTCTGGTAAGAAGAGTCACTATTGAGCTCCTAATGTCATATGCAGTGCAAATAGCTCTCGCGTCTGCTTCCAGCAAGTACAGTGTATGGGAAAGAAGAGGAGCTTCTGTTCTTGTCAGTTTCCTAAGCAGAGTTGAACTAGATATGACCCGTGTGTGTAGTAAGCACAGTTCTTTTGTTCTGAGCAAGCTCACTGTTCGGACAACATTGGAAACACAGTAGAGTAGAAGAGTGCTCTTTTCTCAAAAGCAGAGTGTGTTTCTTGTAGGGTGAGCTAGAGTTTGTTTCCCAGTCCTAAATGGATTTGAATCACATGCAGTTTCTGGTACTACGAGCCAGAGTTGTTTTCTGGTAAGGATAGTCACTATTGTGCTCCAATAGCCATACACAGTGCAAATAGCACTCGCGTCTGTTCCGAGCAAGTACAAAGTATTGGACTGAAGAGGAGCTACTGTTCTTGTCAGTTTCCTAAGAAGAGTTGTACTAGATATGGTCCGTGTGTGTAGGAAGCACAGTTCTTTTTTTCTGAGCAAGCTCACTGTTCGGACACCATAGGAAACACAGTAGAGTAGAAGAGTGCTCTTTTCTCAAAAGCAGAGTGTGTTTCTTGTAAGGCGAGCTAGCATTCGTTTCCCAGTCATAAATGGAGTTGAATCCCATGCAGTTTCCGGTCCTACGAGCAAGAGTTGTTTTCTGGTAAGAAGAGTCACAATTACGTTCCCATTGTCATACACAGGGCAAATAGCACGGGTGTCTGTTCCCAGCATGTACAGTGTATTGGACTGAAAAGGATCTACTGTTCTTGTCAGTTTCCTAAGCAGAGTTGAACTAGATATGGCCCGTGTGTGTAGGAAGCAGAGTTCTTTTGTTCTAAGCAAGCTCACTCTTCTGGCCTTATAGGAAACACAGTAGAGTAGAAGAGTGCTCTTTTCTCAAAAGCAGAGTGTGTTCCTTGTAAGGCGAGCTAGCGTTTGTTTCCCAGTCCTAAATGGAGTTGAATCACATGCAGTTTCTGGTCCCACGAGCAAGAGTTGTTTTCTGGTAAGGAAAGTCACTGTTGCGCTCCCATTGCCATACACAGTGCAAATAGCACTCCCGTCTGTTCCCAGCAATTACAGTGTATTGGACTGAAGAGGAGCTACTGTTCTTCTCAGTTTCCTAAGCAGAGTTGAACTAGATAAGGCCCGTGTGTCTAGGAAGCACAGTTCATTTGATCTGAGCAAGCTCACTCTTCTGGCCCTATAGGAAACACAGTAGAGTAGAAGAGTGGTCGTTTCGCAAAAGCAGAGTGTGTTTTTGTAAGGCGAGCTAGCATTTGTTTCCCAGTCCTAAATGGCGTTGAATCACATGCAGTTTGTGGTCCTACGAGCAAGAGTTGTTTTCTGGTAAGGAAAGTCACTATTGCGTTCTCATTGCCATACACAGTGCAAATAGAACTCGCGTCTGTTCCCAGCAAGTACAGTGTATTGGACTGAAGAGGAGCTAATGTTCTTGTCAGTTTCCTAAGCAGAGTTGAACTACATATGGTCCGTGTGTGTAGGAAGCACAGTTCTTTTGTTTTGAGCAAGCTCACTGTTGGGACCCCATAGGAAAAACAGTAGAGTAGAAGAGTGCTCTTTTCTCTAAAGCAGAGTGTGTTTCTTGTAAGGCGAGCTCGCGTTTGTTTCCCAGTCCTAAATGGAGTTGAGTCACAGGCAGTTTTTAGTACTACCAGCAAGAGTTGTTTTCTGGTAAGGAAAGTCACTATTGCGCTCCCATTGCCATACACAGTACAAATAGCACTCGCGTCTGTTCCCAGGAATTACAGTGTATTGGACTGAAGAGGAGCTACTGTTCTTGTCAGTTTCCTAAGCAGAGATGAACTAGATATGGCCCGTGTGTAGGAGGCACAGTTCTTATGTTCTGAGCAAGCTCACTGTTCTGGCCCTATAGGAAACACAGTAGAGTAGATGAGTGCTCTTTTATCTAAAGCAGAGTGTGTTTCTTGTAAGGCGAGCTAGCGTTTCTTTCCTAGTCCTAAATGGAGTTGAATCACATGCAGTTTCTGGTCCTACGAACAAGAGTTGTTTTCTGGTAAGGAAAGTCACATTGTGCTCCCATTGCCATACACAGTGCAAATAGCACTCGCGTCTGTTCCCAGCAAGTACAGTGTATTGAAGTGAAGAGAAGCTACTGTTCTCAGATTCCTAAGCAGAGTTGAACGAGATATGGCCCATGTGTCTAAGAAGCACAGTTATTATGTTCTGAGCAAGCTCACTGTTTTTGGGCCCCATAGGAAACACAGTAGAGCAGAAGATTGCTCTTTCCTCTAAAGAAGAGTGTGTTTCTTGTAAGGCGAGCTAGCGTTTGAATCCCAGTCCTAAATGGAGTTGAATCACATGTAGTTTCTGGTCCTACGAACATGAGTTGTTTTATGGTAAGAATAGTAACTATTGCGCTCCCATTGCCATACACAGGACCAATAGCACATGCGTCTGTTCCAAGCAAGTACAGTGTATTGGACTGAATAGGATCTACTGTTCTTGCCAGGTTCCTAAGCAGAATTGAACTAGATATGGCCGTGTGTGTAGGAAACACAGTTCTTTTGTTCTGAGCAAGCTCACTGTTCGGACCCCATAAGAAACATAGTAGAGTAGAAGAGTACTCTTTTCTCAAAAGCAGAGTGTGTTTCTTGTAAGGCGAGCTAGCGTTTGTTTCCCAGTCCTAAATGGAGTTGAATCACATGCAGTTTCTGGTCCTACGAGCAAGAGTTGTTTTCTGGTAAGGAAAGTCACTATTGCGTTCTCATTGCCATACACAGTGCAAATAGCACTCGCGTCTGTTCCCAGCAAGTACAGTGTATTGGACTGAAGAGCAGCTACTGTTCTTGTCAGTTTCCTAAGCAGAGTTGAACTACATATGGTTCGTGTGTGTAGGAAGCACAGTTCTTTTGTTCTGAGCAAGCTCACTGTTTAGACCCCATAGGAAACACAGTAGAGTAGAAGAGTGCTCTTTTCTCAAAAGCAGAGTGTGTTTCTTGTAAGGCGAGCTAGCGTTTGTATCCCAGTCCTAAATGGAGTTGAATCACATGCAGTTTCTGGTCCTATGAGCATGAGTTGTTTTATGGTAAGAATAGTCACTATTGCACTCCCATTGCCATACACAGGACCAATAGCACATGCGTCTGTTCCCAGCAAGTACAGTGTATTGGACTGAATAGGATCTACTGTTCTTGTCAGGTTCCTAAGCAGAATTGAACTAGATATGGCCGTGTGTGTAGGAAGCACAGTTCTTTTCTTCTAGCAAGCTCACTGTTCGGACCCTATAAGAAACACAGTAGAGTAGAAGAGTGCTCTTTTCGCAAAAGCAGAGTGTGTTTCTTGTAAGTTGAGCTAGCATTTGTTTCCCAGTCCCAAATGGAGTTGAATCACATGCAGTTTCTGGTCCTACGAGCAAGAGTTGTTTTCTGGTAAGGAAAGTCACTATTGCGCTCCCATTGCCATACACAGTACAAATACCACTCGCGTCTGTTCCCAGGAATTACAGTGTATTGAACTGAAGAGGATCTACTGTTCTTGTCAGGTTCCTAAGCAGAAATGAACTAGATATGGCCGTGTATGTAGGAAGCACAGTTCTTTTGTTCTGAGCAAGCTCACTCTTCGGACCCCATAGGAAACACAGTAGAGGAGAAGAGTGCTCTTTTCTCAAAAGCAGAGTGTTTTTTTTGTAAGGCAAGCTAGCGTTTGTTTCCCAGTCCTAAATGGAGTTGAATCACATGCAGTTTCAGGTCCTACGAGCAAGAGATGTTTTCTGGTAAGGAAAGTCACTATTGCACTCTTATTGCCATACACAGTGCAAATAGCACTCGCGTCTGTTCCCAGGAATTACAGTGTATCAGACTGAAGAGGAGCTACTGTTCTTGTCAGTTTCCTAAGCAGAGTTGAACTAGGTATGGTCCATGTGTGTAGGAAGCACAGTTCTTTTGTTCTGAGCAAGCTCACTGTTCGGACCCCATAGGAAACACAGTAGAATAGAAGAGTGCTCTTTTCTCAAAAGCAGAGTGTGGTTCTGTAAGGCGAGCTAGCATTTGTTTCCCATTCCTAAATGGTGTTGAATCACATGCAGTTTGTGGTCCAACGAGCAAGAATTGTTTTCTGGTAAGGAAAGTCACTATTGCGTTCTCATTGCCATACACAGTGCAAATAGCACTCGCGTCTGTTCCCAGCAAGTACAGTGTATTGGACTGAAGAGGAGCTACTGTTCTTGTCAGTTTCCTAAGCAGAGTTGAACTAGATATGGCCCGTGTGTCTAGGAAGCACAGTTATTATGTTCTGAGCAAGCTCAATGTTCTGGCCCTGTAGGAAACACAGTAGAGTCGAAGAGTGCTCTTTTCTCTAAAGCAGAGTGTGTTTCTTGTAAGGCGAGCTCGCGTTTGTTTCTCAGTCTTAAATGGAGTTGAGTCACAGGCAGTTTTTGGTACTACCAGCAAGAGTTGTTTTCTGGTAAGAAGAGTCACTATTGTGCTCCAAATGCAATACACAGTGCAAATAGCACTCGCGTCTGTTCCCAGCAAGTACAGTGTATTGGATTGTATAGGAGCTACTGTTCTTGTCAGTTTCCTAAGCAGAGTTGAAAGATGGCCCGTGTGTAGGAAGCACAGTTTTTTTGTTCTGAGCAAGCTCACTGTTCTGGCCCTCTGGGAAACACAGTAGAGTAGAAGAGTGCTCTTTTCTCAAAAGCAGAGTGTGTTTCTTGTAAGGCGAGCTAGCGTTTGTTTCCCAGTGCTAAATGGAGTTGAATCACATGCAGTTTCTGGTCCTATGAGCAAGAGTTGTTTTCTGGTAAGAAGAGTCACTATTGCGCTGCCATTGCCATACACAGGACAAATAGCACTGGCGTCTGTTCCCAGAAAGTACAGTGTATTGGACTGAAGAGGATCTACTGTTCTTGTCAGGTTCCTAAGCAGAATTGAAATAGATATGGCTGTGTGTGTAGGAAGCACAGTTCTTTTGTTCTGAGCAAGCTCACTGTTCGGACCCCATAGGAAACACAGTAGAGTAGAAGAGTGCTCTTTTCTCAAAAGCAGAGTGTATTTCTTGTAAGGCGAGCTAGCGTTTGTTTCCCAGTCCTAAATGGAGTTGAATCACATGCAGTTTCTGGTCCTATGAGCAAGAGTTGTTTTCTGTTAAGGAAAGTCACTATTGTGCTCCCATTGCCATACACAGTGCAAATAGCACTCACTTCTGTTCCCAGCAAGTACAGTGTATTGGACTGAAGAGGAGCTACTGTTCTTGTCAATTTCCTAAGCAGAGTTGAACTAGATATGGTCCATGTTTGTAGGAAGCACAGTTCTTTTGTTCTGAGCAAGCTCACTGTTCGGACCCCATAGGAAACACAGTAGAGTAGAAGAGTGCTCCTTTCTCAAAAGCAGAGTGTGTTTCTTGTAAGGCGAGCTAGCGTTTGTTTTCCAGGCCTAAATGGAGTTGAATCACATGCAGTTTCTGGTCCTACGAGCAAGAGTTGTTTTCTGGTAAGGAAAGTCACTATTGTGCTCCCATTGCCATACACAGTGCAAATAGCACTCGCGTCTGTTCCCAGCAAGTACAGTGTATTGGAGTGAAAAGGAGCTACTGTTCTTGTCAGTTTCCTAAGCAGAGTTGAACTAGATATGGCCCGTGTGTCTAGGAAGCACAGTTATTATGTTCTGAGCAAGCTCACTGTTCTGGCCCTATAGGAAACACAGTAGAGTAGAAGAATGCTCTTTTCTCTAAAGCAGAGCGTGTTTCATGTAATGCGAGCTAGCGTTTGTTTCCCAGTTATAAATAGTGTTGAATCACATGCAGTTTCTGGTCTTATGAGCAAGAGTTGTTTTCTGGTAAGGAAAGTCACTATATCGCTCCCATTGACATACACAGTGCAAATAGCACTCCCGTCTGTTCCCAGCAAGTACAGTGTATTGGACTGAAGAGGAGCTACTATTCTTCTCAGTTTCCTAAGCAGAGTTGAACTAGATATGGCCCGTGTGTCTAGGAAGCACAGTTCATTTGTTCTGAGCAACCTCACTGTTCTGGCCCTATAGGAAACACAGTAGAGTAGAAGAGTGCTCTTTTCTCAAAAGCAGAGTGTGTTTCTTGTAAGGCGAGCTAGAGTTTGTTTCCCAGTCCTAAATGGAGTTGAGTCACATGCAGTTTTTTGTCCTACGAGGAAGAGTTGTTTTCTGGTAAGACAAGTCACTATTGTGCTCCAATTGCCATACACAGTGCAAATAGCACTCGAGTCTGTTCTCAGCAAGTACAGTGTATCGGACTGAAGAGGAGCTACTGTTCTTGTCAGTTTCCTAAGCAGAGTTGAAGTAGATATGGCCCGTGTGTGTAGGAAGCGCAGTTATTATGTTCTGAGCAAGCTCACTGTTCTGGCCCTATAGGAAACACTGTAGAGTAGTAGAGTGCTCTTTTCTCTAAAGCAGAGTGTGTTTCTTGTAAGGCGTGCTCGCGTTTGTTTCCCAGTCATAAATGGAGTTGAGTCACATGCAGTTTTTGGTCCTACGAGAAAGAGTTGTTTTCTGGTAAGAAGAGTCACTATTGTGCTCCAAATGCCATACACAGTGCAAATAGCACTCGCGTCTGTTCCCAGCAAGTACAGTTTATTGGACTGAATAGGAGCTATTGTTCTTGACAGTTTCCTAAGCAGAGTTTAACTAGATATGGTCCATGTGTGTAGGAAGCACAGTTCTTTTGTTCTGAGAAAGCTCACTGTTTGGACCCCATAGGAAACACAGTAGAGGAGAAGAGTGCTCTTTTCTCAAAAGGAGAGTGTGTTTCTTGTAAGGCGAGCTAGCGTTTGTTTCCTAGTCCTAAATGGCGTTGAATCACATGCACTTTGTGGCCCTAAGAGCAAGAGTTGTTTTCTGGTAAGGAAAGTCACTATTGTGGTCTCATTGCCATACACAGTGCAAATAGCACTCGCGTCTGTTCCCAGCAAGTACAGTGTATTGGACTGAAGAGGAGCTAATGTTCTTGTCAGTTTCCTAAGCAGAGTTGAACTACATATGGTCCTTGTGTGTAGGACGCACAGTTCTTTTGTTCTTAGCAAGCTCACTGTTTGGACCCCATAGGAAACAAAGTAGAGTAGAAGAGTGCTCTTTTCTCAAAAGCAGAGTGTGTTTCTTGTAAGGCGAGCTAGCATTTGTTTCCCAGTCCTAAATGGAGTTGAATCACATGCAGTTTCTGGTCCTACGAGCAAGAGTTGTTTTCTGGTAAGGAAAGTCACTATTGTGCTCCCATGGCTATACACAGTGCAAATAGCACTCGCGTCTGTTATAAGCAAATACAGTGTATCAGACTGAAGAGGAGCTACTGTTCTTGTCAGTTTCCTAAGCAGAGTTGAACTAGATATGGCCCGTGTGTGTAGGAAGCACAGTTATTATGTTCTGAGCAAGCTCACTGTTCTGGCCCTATAGGAAACACAGTAGAGTAGAAGAGTGCTCTTTTCTCTAAAGCACAGTGTGTTTCTTGTAAGGCGAGGTCGCGTTTGTTTCCCAGTCCTAAATGGAGTTGAGTCACATGCAGTTTTTGGTATTACGAGCAAGAGTTGTTTTCTGGTAAGAAGAGTCACTATTGTGCTCCAAATGCCATACACAGTGCAAATAGCTCTCGCGTCTGTTCCCAGCAAGTACAGTGTATTGGACTGAAGAGGAGCTACTGTTCTTCTCAGTTTCCTAAGCAGAGTTGAACTAGATATGGCCCGTGAGTGTAGGAAGCACAGTTCATTTGTTCTGAGCAAGTTCACTGTTCTGTCCCTATAGGAAACACAGGAGAGTAAAAGAGTGCTCTTTTCTCAAAAGCAGAGTGTGTTTCTTGTAAGGAGAGCTAGTTTTTTTTTTCCCAGTCCTAAATGGAGTTGAATCACATACAGTTTCTGGTCCTACGAGCAAGAGTTGTTTTCTGGTAAGGAAAGTCACTATTGTGTTCCCATTGCCATACACAGTGCAAAGAGCACTCGTGTCTGTTCCCAGCAGGTACAGTGTATCGGACTGAAGAGGAGCTACTGTTCTTGTGAGTTTCCTAAGCAGAGTTGAACTAGATATGGCCCGTGTGTGTAGGAAGCACAGGTCTTATGTTCTGAGGAAGCTCATTGTTCTGGCCCAATAGGAAACACAGTAGAGTAGATGAGTGCTCTTTTATCTAAAGCAGAGTATTTTTCTTGTAAGGCGAGCTAGCGTTTGTTTCCTAGTCCTAAATGGAGTTGAATCACATGCAGTTTCTGGTCCTAGGAACACGAGTTGTTTTCTGGTAAGGAAAGTCACATTGTGCTCCCATTGCCATACACAGTGCAAATAGCACTCGCGTCTGTTCCCAGCTAGTACAGTGTATTGGAGTGTAGGGGAGCTACTGTTCTTGTCAGTTTCCTAAGCAGAGTTGAACTAGATATGGCCCGTGTGTGAAGGAAGCACAGTTCTTTTGTTCTGAGAAAGCTCACTGTTCCCACCCATAGGAAACACAGTAGAGTAGAAGAGTGCTCTTTTCTCAAAAGCAGAGTGTGTTTCATGTAAGGCAAGCTAGGATTTTTTTCCCAGTCCTAAATGGAGTTGAATCACATGCAGTTTCTGGTCCTACGAGCAAGAGTTGTTTTCTGGTAAGAAAAGTCACTATTGCGCTCCCATTACCATACACAGTGCAAATAACACTCACGTGTGTTCCCAGCTAGTACAGGGTATCGTACTGAAGAGGAGCTACTGTTTTTGTCAGTTTCCTCAGCAGAGTTGAACTAGATATGGCCCGTGTGTGTAGGAAGCACAGCTTTTTTTTTCTGAGCAAGATCACTGTTCTGGCCCTATAGGAAACACTTTAGAGTATAAGAGGGCTCTTTTCTCAAAAGCAGAGTGTGTTTCTTGTAATGCAAGCTAGCGTTTGTTTCCTAGTCCTAAATGGAGTTGAATCTCATGCAGTTTCTGGTCCTACGAGCAAGAGTTGTTTTCTGGTAAGAAGAGTCAATATTGTGCTCCCATTGCCATACACAGTGCAAATAGCACTCGCGTCTGTTCCCAGCAAGTACAGTGTATCGGACTGAAGAGGAGCTACTGTTGTTGTCAGTTTCCTAAACAGAGTTGTACGAGATATGGCCCGTGTGTGTAGGAAGCTCAGTTCTTTTGTTCTGAGCAAGCTCACTGTTTTGACCACATAGGAAACACAGTAGAGTAGAAGAGTGCTCTTTTCTCAAATGCAGAATGTGTTTCTTGTAAGGCGAGCTAGTGTTTGTTTCCCAGTCCTAAATGGAGTTGAATCACATGCAGTTTTGGGTCCTACGAGCAAGAGTTGTTTTCTGGTAAGAAGAGTCACTATTGCACTGCCATTGCCATACAAAAGACAATTAGCACTGGTGTCTGTTCCCAGCAAGTACAGTGTATTGGACTGAAGAGGATCTACTGTTCTTGTCAGGTTTATAAGCAGAATTGAACTAGATATGGCCATGTGTGTAGGAAGCACAGTTTTTTTGTTCTGAGCAAGCTCACTGTTCAGACCCCATAGGAAACACAGTAGAGTAGAGGAGTGCTCTTTTCTCTAAAGCAGAGTGTGTTTCTTGTAAGGCGAGCTAGCATTTGTTTCCCAGGCCCAAATGGAGTTGAATCACATGCAGTTTCTGGTCCTATGAGCATGAGTTGTTTTATGGTAAGGAAAGTCACTATTGTGTTCCCATTGCCATACACAGTGCAAAGAGCACTCGCGGCTGTTCCCAGCAAGTAAAGTGTATCGGACTGAAGAGGAGCTACTGTTCTTGTCAGTTTCCTAAGCAGAGTTGAACAAGATATGGCGCGTGTGTGTAGGAAGAACAGTTCTCTTGTTCTGAGCAAGCTCACTGTTCTGGTCCTATAAGAAACACAGTAGAGTAGAAGAGTGCTCTTTTCTCTAAAGAAGAGTGTGTTTCATGGAAGGCGAGCTAGCATTTGTTTCCCAGTCCTAAATGGAGTTGAATCACATGCAGTTTCTGGTCCTACGACTAAGAGTTTGTTTCTGGTAAGTAAAGACACTATTGCGCTCCCATTGCCATACATAGAGCAAATAGCACTCGGTCCGTTCCTAGCAAGTACAGTGCATCGGACTGAAGAGGAGCTACTGTTCTTGTCGTTTCCTAAGCAGAGTTGAACTAGATATGGCCCGTGTGAAGGAAGCACAGTTCTTTTGTTCTGATCAAGCTCACTGTTCTGGCCCTATAGGAAACACAGTAGAGTAGAAGAGTGCTCTTTTCTCAAAAGCAGAGTGTTTTTATTGTAAGGCGAGCTTGCGTTTCTTTCCCAGTCCTAAATGGAGTTGAGACACATGCAGTTTTTGGTCCTACGAGCAAGAGGTTTTTTCTGGTAAGAAGAGTCACTATTGCACTCCCATTGCCATACACAGAGCAAATAGTCCTGGCATCTGTTCCTAGCATGTACAGTGAATTGGACTGAAGAGGAGCTACTGTTCTTGTCTGTTTCCTAAGCAGAGTTGAACTAGATATGGCCCGTGTGTGTAGGAAGCACAGTTCTTTTGTTCTGAGCAAGCTCACTGTTCCCAACCATAGGAAACACAGCAGAGTAGAAGAGTGCTCTTTTCTCAAAAGCAGAGTGTGTTTCATGTAAGGCTTACTAGCATTTGTTTCCCAGTCCTAAATGGAGTTGATTCACATGCAGTTTCTGGTCCTACGAGCAAGAGTTGTTTTCTGGTAAGAAAAGTCACTATTGTGCTCCCATTGCCATACACAGTGCAAATAGCACTCCCGTGTGTTTCCAGCTAGTACAGGGTATCGTACTGAAGAGGAGCTACTGTTTTTGTCAGTTTCCTAATCAGAGTTGAACTAGATATGGCCCGTGTGTGTAGGAAGCACAGTTTTTTTTTTCTGAGCAAGATCACTGTTCTGGACCTTTAGGAAACACTTTAGAGTATAAGAGGGCTCTTTTCTCAAAAGCAGAGTATGTTTCTTGTAATACGAGCTAGCGTTTGTTTCCCAGTCCTAAATGGAGTTGAATCTCATGAAGTTTCTGGTCCTACGAGCAAGAGTTGTTTTCTGGTAAGGAAAGTCACTATTGCGCTCCCATTGCCATACACAGTGCAAATAGCACTCGTGTCTGTTCCCAGCAGGTACAGTGTATCGGACTGAAGAGGAGCTACTGTTCTTGTCAGTTTCATAAGCAGAGTTGAACTAGATATGGTCCGTGTGTAGGAAGCACAGTTTTCTGTTCTGAGCAAGCTCACTGTTTGGAACCCATAGGAAACACAGTAGAGTAGATGAGTGCTCTTTTCTCAAAAGCAGAGTGTGTTTCTTGTAAGGCGACCTAGCATTTGTTTCCCAGTCCTAAATGGAGTTGAATCCCATTCAGTTTCTGTTCCTACGAGCAAGAGTTGTTTTCTGGTAAGGAAAGTCACTATGGCGCTCCCATTGCCATGCACAGAGCAAATAGCACTCGCGTCTGTTCCCAGCAAGTACAGTGTATCAGACTGAAGAGTAGCTACTGTTGTTGTCAGTTTCCTAAGCAGAGTTGAACGAGATATGGCCCGTGTGTGTAGGAAGCTCAGTTCTTTTGTTCTGAGCAAGCTCACTGTTTTGACCACATAGGAAACACAGTAGAGTAGAAGAGTGCTCTTTTCTCAAAAGCAGGGTGTGTTTCTTGTAAGGCGAGCTAGTGTTTGTTTCCCAGTCCTAAATGGAGTTGAATCACATGCAGTTTCTGGTCCTAAAAGCAAGAGTTGTTTTCTGGTAAGGAAAGTCACTATTGTGCTCCCATTGCCATACACAGTGCAAATAGCACTCGCGTCTCTTCCCAGCAATTACAGTGTATCGGACTGAAGAGGAGCTACTGTTCTTGTCAGTTTCCTAAGCAGAGTTGAACTAGATATGGTCCGTGTGTAGGAATCACAGTTTTCTGTTCTGAGCAAGCTCACTGTTTGGACCCTATAGGAAACACAGTAGAGTAGAAGAGTGCTCTTTTCTCAAAAGCAGAGTGTGTTTCTTGTAAGGCGAGCTAGCATTTGTTTCCCAGTCCTAAATGGAGTTGAGTCACATGCAGTTTCTGGTCCTAGGAATAAGAGTTGTTTTCTGGTAAGAAGAGTCACTATTGCGCTCCCATTGTCATACACAGGGCAAATAGTACTGGCGTCTGTTCCCAGCATGTACAGTGTATTGGACTGAAGAGGATCTACTGTTCTTGTCAGTTTCCTAAGCAGAATTGAATAGATATGGCCCCTGTGTGCAGGAAGCACAATTCTTTTGTTCTGAGGAAGCTCACTCATCTGGCACTATAGGAAACACAGTAGAATTGAAGAGTGCTCTTTTCTCAAAAGCAGAGTGTATTTCTTGTAAGGCGAGCTAGCGTTTGTTTCCCAGTCCTAAATGGAGTTGAGTCACATGCAGTTTCTGGTCCTAGGAACAAGAGTTGTTTTCTGGTAAGAAGTGTCACTATTGCGCTCCCATTGTCATACACAGGGCAAATAGTACTGGCGTCTGTTCCCAGCATGTACAGTGTATTGGACTGAAGAGGATCTACTGTTCTTGTCAGTTTCCTAAGCAGAATTGAATAGATATGGCCCCTGTGTGCAGGAAGCACAGTTCTTTTGTTCTGAGGAAGCTCACTCATCCTGCACTATAGGAAACACAGTAGAATAGAAGAGTGCTCTTTTCTCAAAAGCAGAGTGTATTTCTTGTAAGGCGAGCAAGCGTTTCTTTCCCAGTCCTAAATGGAGTTGAGACACATGCAGTTTTTGGTCCTACGAGCTAGGGTTTTTTTCTGGTAAGAAGAGTCACTATTGCACTCTCATTGCCATACACAGTGCAAATAGCACTTGCATCTGTTCCCAGCAGGTACAGTGTATTGGACTGAAGAGGATCTACTGTTCTTGTCAGTTTTTTAAGCAGAGTTGAACTAGATATGACCGTGTGTGTAGGAAGCACAGTTCTTTTGTTCTGAGCAAGCTCACTGTTTTGGTCCTATAGGAAACACAGTTGAGTAGAAGAGTGCTCTTTTCTCAAAAGCAGAGTGTGTTTCTTGTAAGGCGAGGTCACGTTTGTTTCCCAGTCCTAAATGGAGTTGCGTAACATGCAGTTTTTGGTCCTACGAGCAAGAGTTGTTTTCTGGTAAGAAGAGTCACTATTGCGCTCTAATTGCCATACACAGTGCAAATAGCACTCGTGTCTGTTCCCCGCAAGTACAGTGTATTGGGCTGAATAGGAGCTACTGTTCTTGTCAGTTTCCTAAGCAGAGTTGAACTAGATATGGTCCGTGTGTGTAGGAAGCACAGTTCTTTTGTTCTCAGCAAGCTCACTGTTCTGGCCCAATAGGAAACACTGTAGAGTAGAAGAGTGCTCTTTTCTCAAAAGCAGAGTGTGTTTCTTGTAAAACGAGCTATCTTTGGTTCCCAGTCCTAAATGGAGTTGAGTCACATGCAGTTTTTGGTCCTACGAGCAAGAGTTGTTTTCTGGTAAGGAGAGTCACTATTGTGCTCCCATTGCCATACACAGTGCAAATAGCACTCGCGTCTGTTCCCAGCAAGTACAGTGTATTGGAGTGAAAAGGAGCTACTGTTCTTGTCAGTTTCCTAAGCAGAGTTGAACTAGATATGGCCCGTGTGTCTAGGAAGCACAGTTATTATGTTCTGAGCAAGCTCACTGTTCTGGCCCTATAGGAAACACAGTAGAGTAGAAGAATGCTCTTTTCTCTAAAGCAGAGCGTGTTTCATGTAATGCGAGCTAGCGTTTGTTTCCCAGTTATAAATAGTGTTGAATCACATGCAGTTTCTGGTCTTATGAGCAAGAGTTGTTTTCTGGTAAGGAAAGTCACTATATCGCTCCCTTTGACATACACAGTGCAAATAGCACTCCCGTCTGTTCCCAGCAAGTACAGTGTATTGGACTGAAGAGGAGCTACTATTCTTCTCAGTTTCCTAAGCAGAGTTGAACTAGATATGGCCCGTGTGTCTAGGAAGCACAGTTCATTTGTTCTGAGCAACCTCACTGTTCTGGCCCTATAGGAAACACAGTAGAGTAGAAGAGTGCTCTTTTCTCAAAAGCAGAGTGTGTTTATTGTAAGGCGAGCTAGAGTTTGTTTCCCAGTCCTAAATGGAGTTGAGTCACATGCAGTTTTTTGTCCTACGAGGAAGAGTTGTTTTCTGGTAAGACAAGTCACTATTGTGCTCCAATTGCCATACACAGTGCAAATAGCACTCGAGTCTGTTCTCAGCAAGTACAGTGTATCGAACTGAAGAGGAGCTACTGTTCTTGTCAGTGTCCTAAGCAGAGTTGAAGTAGATATGGCCCGTGTGTGTAGGAAGCACAGTTATTATGTTCTGAGCAAGGTCACTGTTCTGGCCCTATAGGAAACACTGTAGAGTAGTAGAGTGCTCTTTTCTCTAAAGCAGAGTGTGTTTCTTGTAAGGCATGCTCGCGTTTGTTTCCCAGTCATAAATGGAGTTGAGTCACATGCAGTTTTTGGTCCTACGAGAAAGAGTTGTTTTCTGGTAAGAAGAGTCACTATTGTGCTCCAAATGCCATACACAGTGCAAATAGCACTCGCGTCTGTTCCCAGCAAGTACAGTTTATTGGACTGAATAGGAGCTATTGTTCTTGACAGTTTCCTAAGCAGAGTTTAACTAGATATGGTCCATGTGTGTAGGAAGCACAGTTCTTTTGTTCTGAGAAAGCTCACTGTTTGGACCCCATAGGAAACACAGTAGAGGAGAAGAGTGCTCTTTTCTCAAAAGGAGAGTGTGTTTCTTGTAAGGCGAGCTAGCGTTTGTTTCCTAGTCCTAAATGGCGTTGAATCACATGCACTTTGTGGCCCTAAGAGCAAGAGTTGTTTTCTGGTAAGGAAAGTCACTATTGTGGTCTCATTGCCATACACAGTGCAAATAGCACTCGCGTCTGTTCCCAGCAAGTACAGTGTATTGGACTGAAGAGGAGCTAATGTTCTTGTCAGTTTCCTAAGCAGAGTTGAACTAGATATGGCCCGTGTGTGTAGGAAGCACAGTTATTATGTTCTGAGCAAGCTCACTGTTCTGGCCCTATAGGAAACACAGTAGAGTAGAAGAGTGCTCTTTTCTCTAAAGCACAGTGTGTTTCTTGTAAGGCGAGGTCGCGTTTGTTTCCCAGTCCTAAATGGAGTTGAGTCACATGCAGTTTTTGGTATTACGAGCAAGAGTTGTTTTCTGGTAAGAAGAGTCACTATTGTGCTCCAAATGCCATACACAGTGCAAATAGCTCTCGCGTCTGTTCCCAGCAAGTACAGTGTATTGGACTGAAGAGGAGCTACTGTTCTTCTCAGTTTCCTAAGCAGAGTTGAACTAGATATGGCCCGTGAGTGTAGGAAGCACAGTTCATTTGTTCTGAGCAAGTTCACTGTTCTGTCCCTATAGGAAACACAGGAGAGTAAAAGAGTGCTCTTTTCTCAAAAGCAGAGTGTGTTTCTTGTAAGGAGAGCTAGTTTTTTTTTTCCCAGTCCTAAATGGAGTTGAATCACATACAGTTTCTGGTCCTACGAGCAAGAGTTGTTTTCTGGTAAGGAAAGTCACTATTGTGTTCCCATTGCCATACACAGTGCAAAGAGCACTCGTGTCTGTTCCCAGCAGGTACAGTGTATCGGACTGAAGAGGAGCTACTGTTCTTGTGAGTTTCCTAAGCAGAGTTGAACTAGATACGGCCCGTGTGTGTAGGAAGCACAGTTCTTATGTTCTGAGGAAGCTCATTGTTCTGGCCCAATAGGAAACACAGTAGAGTAGATGAGTGCTCTTTTATCTAAAGCAGAGTATTTTTCTTGTAAGGCGAGCTAGCGTTTGTTTCCTAGTCCTAAATGGAGTTGAATCACATGCAGTTTCTGGTCCTAGGAACACGAGTTGTTTTCTGGTAAGGAAAGTCACATTGTGCTCCCATTGCCATACACAGTGCAAATAGCACTCGCGTCTGTTCCCAGCTAGTACAGTGTACTGGAGTGTAGGGGAGTACTGTTCTTGTCAGTTTCCTAAGCAGAGTTGAACTAGATATGGCCCGTGTGTCTAGGAAGCACAGTTATTATGTTCTGAGCAAGCTCACTGTTCTGGCCCTTTAGGAAACACAGTAGAGAAGAATAATGCTCTTTTCTCTAAAGCAGAGCGTGTTTCATGTAATGCGAGCTAGCGTTTTTTTCCCAGTTATAAATAGTGTTGAATCACATGCAGTTTCTGGTCTTATGAGCAAGAGTTGTTTTCTGGAAGGAAAGTCACTATATCGCTCCCATTGCCATACACAGTGCAAATAGCACTCCCGTCTGTTCCCAGCAAGTACAGTTTATTGGACTGAAGAGGAGCTACTATTCTTCTCAGTTTCCTATGCAGAGTTGAACTAGATATGGCCCGTGTGTCTAGGATGCACAGTTCATTTGTTCTGAGCAACCTCACTGTTCTGGCCCTATAGGAAACACAGTAGAGTAGAAGAGTGCTCTTTTCTCAAAAGCAGAGTGTGTTTCCTGTAAGGCAAGCTAGAGTTTGTTTCCCAGTCCTAAATGGAGTTGAGTCACATGCAGTTTTTTGTCTTACGAGGAAGAGTTGTTTTCTGGTAAGACAAGTCAGTATTGTGCTCCAATTGCCATACACAGTGCAAATAGCACTCGAGTCTTTTCTCAGCAAGTACAGTGTATCGGACTGAAGAGGAGCTATTGTTCTTGACATTTTTCCTAAGCAGAGTTTAACTAGATATGGTCCATGTGTGTAGGAAGCACAGTTCTTTTGTTCTGAGAAAGCTCACTGTTTGGACCCCATAGGAAACACAGTAGAGTTGAAGAGTGCTCTTTTCTCAAAAGCAGAGTGTGTTTCTTGTAAGGCGAGCTAGCGTTTGTTTCCTAGTCCTAAATGGCGTTGAATCACATGCACTTTGTGGCCCTACGAGCAAGAGTTGTTTTCTGGTAAGGAAAGTCACTATTGTGGTCTCATTGCCATACACAGTGCAAATAGCACTCGTGTCTGTTTCCAGCAAGTACAGTGTATTGGACTGAAGAGGAGCTACTGTTCTTGTCAGTTTCCTAAGCAGAGTTGAACTACATATGTTCCTTGTGTGTAGGACGCACAGTTCTTTTGTTCTTAGCAAGCTCACCGTTTGGACCCCATAGGAAACACAGTAGAGTAGAAGAGTGCTCTTTTCTCAAAAGCAGAGTGTGTTTCTAGTAAGGCGAGCTAGCGTTTGTTTCCCAGTCCTAAATGGAGTTGAATCACATGCAGTTTCTGGTCCTACGAGCAAGAGTTGTTTTCTGGTAAGGAAAGTCACTATTGTGCTCCCATTGCCATACACAGTGCAAATAGCACTCGCGTCTGTTATAAGCAAGTACAGTGTATCGGACTGAAGAGGAGCTACTGTTCTTGTCAGTTTCCTAAGCAGAGTTGAACTAGATATGGCCCGTGTGTGTAGGAAGCACAGTTATTATGTTCTGAGCAAGCTCACTGTTCTGGCCCTATAGGAAACACAGTAGAGTAGAAGAGTGCTCTTTTCTCTAAAGCAGAGTGTGTTTCTTGTAAGGCGAGCTCGCGTTTGTTTCCCAGTCCTAAATGAAGTTGAGTCACATGCAGTTTTTGGTCCTACGAGCAAGAGTTGTTTTCTGGTAAGAAGAGTCACTATTGTGCTCCAAATGCCATACACAGTGCAAATAGCTCTCGCGTCTGTTCCCAGCAAGTACAGTGTATTGGACTGAAGAGGAGCTACTGTTCTTCTCAGTTTCCTAAGCAGAGTTGAACTAGATAGGGCCCGTGAGTGTAGGAAGTACTGTTCATTTGTTATGAGCAAGTTCACTGTTCTGGCCCTATAGAAAACACAGGAGAGTAAAAGAATGCTCTTTTCTCAAAAGCAGAGTGTGTTTCTTGTAAGGCGAGCTAGTGTTTTTTTTCCCAGTCCAAAATGGAGTTGAATCACATGCAGTTTCTGGTCCTACGAGCAAGAGTTGTTTTCTGGTAAGGAAAGTCACTATTGTGTTCCCATTGCCATAAACAGTGCAAACAGCACTCGCGTCTGTTCCCAGCAGGTACAGTGTATCGGAATGAAGAGGAGCTACTGTTCTTGTCAGTTTCCTAAGCAGAGTTGAACGAGATATGGTGCGTGTGTGTAGGAAGAACAGTTCTCTTGTTCTGAGCAAGCTCACTGTTCTGGCCCTATAAGAAAAACAGTAGAGTAGAAGAGTGCTCTTTTCTCTAAAGCAGAGTGTGTTTCATGTAAGGCGAGCTAGCATTTGTTTCCCAGTCCTAAATGGAGTGGAATCACTTGCAGTTTCTGGTCCTACGAGCAAGAGTTGTTTTCTGGTAAGAAGAGTCCCTATTGCGCTCCCATTGTCATACACAGAGCAAATAGTCCTGGCGTCTTTCCTAGCATGTACAGTGAATTGGACTGAAGAGGAGCTACTGTTCTTGTCAGTTTCCTAAGCAGAGTTGAACTAGATATGGCCCGTGTGTGAAGGAAGCACAGTTCTTTTGTTCTGAGAAAGCTCACTGTTCCCACCCATAGGAAACACAGTAGAGTAGAAGAGTGCTCTTTTCTCAAAAGCAGAGTGTGTTTCATGTAAGGCAAGGTAGGATTTTTTTCCCAGTCCTAAATGGAGTTGAATCACATGCAGTTTCTGGTCCTACGAGCAAGAGTTGTTTTCTGGTAAGAAGAGTCACTATTGCGCTGCCATTGCCATACACAGGACAAATAGCACTGGCGTCTGTTCCAGTAAGTACAGTGTATTGGACTGAATAGGAGCTACTGTTCTTGTCAGTTTACTAAGCAGAATTGAACTAGATATGGTACGTGCATGTAGGAAGCACAGTTCTTTTGTTCTTAGCAAGCTCACTGTTTGGACCCCATAGGAAACACAGTAGAGTAGAAGAGTGCTCTTTTCTCAAAAGCAGAGTGTGTTTCTTGGAAGTCGAGCTAGCATTTCTTTCCCAGTCCTAAATGGAGTTGAGTCACATGCAGTTTTTTGTCCTACGAGCAAGAGTTGTTTTCTGGTAAGACAAGACACTATTGTGCTCCAATTGCCATACACAGTACAAATAGCACTCGCGTCTGTTCCCCGCAAGTACAGTGTATTGGACGGAAGAGGAGATACTGTTCTTGTCAGTTTCCTAAGCAGAGTTGAACTAGATATGGCCCATGTGTAGGAAGCACAGTTCTTTTGTTCTGAGCAAGCTCACTATTCTGGCCCTATAGGAAACACAGTAGAGTAGAAGAGTGCTCTTTTCTCAAAAGCAGAGTGTGTTTCATGTAAGGCGAGCTAGCATTTGTTTCCCAGTCCTAAATGGAGTTGAATCACATGAAGTTTCTGTTCTTATGAGCAAGAGTTGTTTTCTGGTAAGGAAAGTCACTATTGCGCTCCCATTGCCATACACAGTGCAAATAGCACTCGCTTCTGTTCCCAGCAAGTACAGTGTATCGGACTGAAGAGGAGCTACTGTTCTTGTCAGTTTCCTAAGCAGAGTTGAACTAGATATGGCCCGTGTGTAGGAAGCACAGTTCTTTTGTTCTGAGCAAGCTCACTCTTCTGGCCCTATAGGAAACACAGTAGAGTAGAAGAGTGCTCTTTTCTCAAAAGCAGAGTGTGTTTCTTGTAAGGCGAGCTAGCATTTGATTCCCAGTCCTAAATGGAGTGGAATCACATGCAGTTTCTGGTCCTACGAGCAAGAGTTGTTTTCTGGTAAGAAGAGACACTATTGCACTGCCATTGCCATACACAGGACAAATAGCACTGGCGTCTGTTCCCAGCAAGTACAGTGTATTGGACTGAAGAGGATCTACTGTTCTTGTCAGGTTCCTAAGCAGACTTGAACTAGATATGCCCGTGTGTGTAGGAAGCACAGTTTTTTTGTTCTGAGCAAGCTCACTGTTCAGAACACATAGTAAACACAGTAGAGTAGAAGAGTGCTCTTTTCTCAAAATCGTAGTGTGTTTCTTGTAAGGCGAGCTAGCGTTTGTTTCCCAGTCCTAAAGGGAGTTGAATCACATGAAGTTTTTTGTCCTATGAGCAAAAGTTGTTTTCTGGTAAGACAAGTCACTATTGTGCTCCAATTGCCATACCCAGTGCAAATAGCACTCGCGTCTGTTCCCCGCAAGTACAGTGTATTGGACGGAAGAGGAGCTACTGTTCTTGTCACTTTCCTAAGCACAGTTGAACTAGATATGGCCGTGTGTGTAGGAAGCACAGTTTTTTTGTTCTGAGCAAGCTCACTGTTCGGAACACATAGGAAACACAGTAGAGTAGAAGAGTGCTCTTTTCTCAAAAGCAGAGTGTGTTTCTTGGAAGTCGAGCTAGTGTTTGTTTCCCAGTCCTAAATGGAGTTGAGTCACATGCAGTTTTTTGTCCAACGAGCAAGAGTTATTTTCTGGTAAGACAAGTCACTATTGTGCTCCAATTGCCATACACAGTGCAAATTGCACACGCGTCTGTTCCCCGCAAGTACAGTGTATTGGACTGAAGAGGAGCTACTGTTCTTGTTTGTTTCCTAAGCAGAGTTTAATTAGATATGGCCCGTGTGTGTAGAAAGCACAGTTCTTTTGTTCTGAGCAAGCTTACTGTTCGGACCCCATAGGAAACACAGTAGAGTAGAAGAGTGCTCTTTTCTCAAAAGCAGAGTGTGTTTCTTGTAAGGCGAGCTAGCATTTCTTTCCCAGTCCTAAATGGAGTTGAATCACATGCAGTTTCTGGTCCTACAAGCATGAGTTGTTTTCTGGGAAGGAAAGTCACTATTGTGCTCCCATTGCCATACACAGTGCAAATAGCACTCGCGTCTGTTCCCAGCAAGTACAGTGTATCGGACTGAAGAGGAGCTACTGTTCTTGTCAGTTTCCTAAGCAGAGTTGAACTAGTTATGGCCCGTGTGTAGGAAGCACAGTTCTTTTGTTCTGAGCAAGCTCACTGTTCTGGCCCTATAGGAAACACAGTAGAGAAGAAGAGTGCTCTTTTCTCAAAAGCAGAGTGTGTTTCTTGTAAGGCGAGCTAGCATTTGTTTCCCAGTCCTAAATGGAGTTGAGTCACATGCAGTTTTTTGTCCTACGAGCAAGAGTTTTTTTCTGGTAAGACGAGTCACTATTGTGCTCCAATTGCCATACACAGTGCAAATAGCACTCGCGTCTGTTCCCAGCAAGTACAATGTATCGGACTGAAGAGGAGCTAATGTTCTTGTCAGTTTCCTAAGCAGAGTTGAACTAGATATGGCCTGTGTGTGTGGGAAGCACAGTTCTTTTGTTCTAAGCAAGCTCACTGTTTGGAGCCAATAGGAAACACAGTAGAGTAGAAGAGTGCTCTTTTCTCAAAAGCAGAGTGTGTTTCTTGGAATTCGAGCTAGCGTTTGTTTCCCAGTCCTCAATGGAGTTGACTCACATGCAGATTTTTGTCCTACGAGCAAGAGTTGTTTTCTCGGAAGATAAGTCACTATTGTGCTCCAATTGCCATACACAGTGCAAATAACACTCGCGTCTGTTCCCCGCAAGTACAGTGTATTGGACTGAAGAGGAGCTACTGTTCTTGTTTGTTTCCTAAACAGAGTTGAACTAGATATGGCCCGTGTGTAGGAAGCACAGTTCTTTTGTTCTGAGCAAGCTCACTGTTCGGACCCAATAGGAAACGCTGTAGAATAGAAGAGTGCTCTTTTCTCAAAAGCAGAGTGTGTTTCATGTAAGGCGAGCTAGCACTTGTTCCCCAGTCCTAAATGGAGTTGAATCACATGCAGTTTCTGGTCCTACGAGCAAGAGTTGTTTTCTGGTAAGGAAAGTCACTATTGCGCTCCCATTGACATACACAGTGCAAATAGCACTCGCGTCTGTTCCCAGCAAGTACAGTGTATCGGACTGAAGAGGACCTACTGTTCTTGTCAGTTTCCTAAGCAGAGTTGAACTAGTTATGGCCCGTATGTAGGAAGCACAGTTCTTTTGTTTTGAGCAAGCTCACTGTTCTGGCCCTATAGGAAACACAGTAGAGTAGAAGAGTGCTCTTTTCTCTAAAGCAGAGTGTGTTTCTTGTAAGGCGAGCTAGTGTTTGTTTCCCAGTCCTAAATGGAGTTGAATCACATGCAGTTTCTAGTCCTAAGAGCAAGAGTTGTTTTATGGTAAGAAGAGTCACTATTGCGCTGCCATTGCCATACACAGGACAAATAGCACTGGCGTCTGTTTCCAGCAAGTACAGTGTATTGGACTGAAGAGGATCTACTGTTCTTGTCAGGTTCCTAAGCAGAATTGAACTAGATATGGCCGTGTGTGTAGGAAGCACAGTTCTTTTGTTCTGAGAAAGCTCACTGTTCGGACACCATAGGAAACCCAGTAGAGTAGAAGAGTGCTCTTTTCTCAAAAGCAGAATGTGTTTCTTGGAAGTCGAGCTAGCGTTTGTTTCCCAGTCCTAAATGGAGTTGAGTCACATGCAGTTTTTTGTCCTACGAGCAAGAGTTGTTTTCTCGTAAGACAAGTCACTATTGTGCTCCAATGCCATACACAGTGCAAATAGCACTCACGTCTATTCCCCGCAAGTACAGTGTATTGGACTGAAGAGGATCTACTGTTCTTGTCAGGTTCCTAAGCAGAATTGAACTAGATATGGCCGTGTGTGTAGGAAGCACAGTTCTTTTGTTCTGAGCAAGCTCACTGTTCGGACACCATAAGAAACAAAGTAGAGTAGAAGAGTGCTCTTTTCTCAAAAGCAGAGTGTGTTTCTTGTAAGGCGAGCTAGCATTTGTTTCCCAGTCCTAAATGGAGTTGAATCTCATGCAGTTTCTGGTCCTAAGAGCAAGAGTTGTTTTCTGGTAAGGAAAGTCACTATTGTGCTCCCCTTGCCATACATAGTGCAAATAGCTCTCGCGTCTATTCCCAGCAAGTACAGTGTATCGGACTGAAGAGGAGCTACTGTTCTTGTCAGTTTCCTAAGCAGAGTTGAACTAGATATGGCCCGTGTGTGTAGGAAGCACAGTTCTTATGTTCTGAGCAAGCTCACTGTTCTGGCCCCATAGGAAACACAGTAGAGTAGAAGAGTGCTCTTTTCTCTAAAGCAGATTGTGTTTCTTTTAAGCCGAGCTAGCGTTTGTTTCCCAGTCCTAAATGGAGTTGAGTCACTTGCAGTTTTTTGTCCTACGAGCAAGAGTTGCTTTCTGGTAAGACGAGTCACTATTGTGCTAAAATTGCCATACACAGTGCAAATAGCACTCGCGTCTATTCCCCGCAAGTAAAGTGTATTGGACTGAAGAGGAGCTACTGTTCTTGTCAGTTTCATAAGCAGAGTTGAACTAGATATGGCCCGTGTATGTAGGAAGCACAGTTCTTATGTTCTGAGCAAGCTCACTGTTCTGGACCTATAGGAAACACAGTAGAGTAGAAGAGTGCTCTTTTCTCTAAAGCCGAGTGTGTTTCTTGTAAGGCGAGCTAGCGTTTGTTTCCCAATCCTAAATGGAGTTGAATCACATGCAGTTTCTGGTCCTACGAGCAAGAGTTGTTTTCTGGTAAGACGAGTCACTATTGTGCTCTCATTGACATACACAGTGCAAATAGCACTCGCGTCTTTTCCAGCAAGTACAGTGTATCGGACTAAAGAGGAGCTACTGTTCTTGTCAGTTTCCTATGCAGAGTTGAACTAGATATGGCCCTGTGAGTAGGAAGCACAGTTTTTTGTTCTGAGCAAGCTTACTATTCGGAACACATAGGAAACACAGTAGAGTAGAAGAGTGCTCTTTTCTCAAAAGCAGAGTGTGTTTCTTGGAAGTCGAGCTAGCGTTTGTTTCCCAGTTAAATGGAGTTGAGTCACATGCAGTTTTTTGTCCTACGAGCAAGAGTTGTTTTCTGGTAAGAGAAGTCACTATTGCGCTCCAATTGCCATACACAGTGCAAATAGCACTCGCGTCTGTTCCCTGCAAGTACAGTGTATTGGACAGAAGAGGAGCTATTGTTCTTGTCAGTTTCCTAAGCAGAGTTGAACTAGATATGGCCCATGTGTGTAGGAAGCACAGTTCTTTTGTTCTGAGCTAGCTCACTGTTCGGACCCCATAGGAAACAGAGTAGAATAGAAGAGTGCTCTTTTCTCAAAAGCAGAGTGTGTTTCATGTAAGGCGAGCTAGCATTTGTTTCCCAATCCTAAATGGAGTTGAATCACATGCAGTTTCTGGTCTTACGAGCAAGAGATGTTTTCTGGTAAGGAAAGTCACTATTGCGCTCCCATTGACATACACAGTGCAAATAGCACTCGCGTCTGTTCCCAGCAAGTACAGTGTATCGGACTGAAGAGTAGCTACTGTTCTTGTCAGTTGCCTAAGCATAGTTGAACTAGATATCACCCGTGTGTAGGAAGCACAGTACTTTTGTTCTGAGCAAGCTCACTGTTCTGGCCCTATAGGAAACACAGTAGAGTAGAAGTGTGCTCTTTTCTCTAAAGCAGAGTGTGTTCCTTGTAAGGTGAGCTAGCTTTTGTTTGCCAGTCCTAAATGGAGTTGAATCACATGCAGTTTCTGGTCCTACAAGCAAGAGTTGTTTTCTGGTAAGAAAAGTCACTATTGCGCTGCCATTGCCATACACAGGACAAATAGCACTGGCGTCTCTTCCCAGCAAGTACAGTGTATTGGACTGAAGAGGATCTACTGTTCTTGTCAGGTTCCTAAGCAGACTTGAACTAGATATGGCCGTGTGTGTAGGAAGCACAGTTTTTTTGTTCTGAGCAAGCTCACACTTCGGAACACCTAGGAAACACAGTAGAGTAGAAGAGTGCTCTTTTCTCAAAAGCAGAGTGTGTTTCTTGTAAAGCGAGCTCGCGTTTGTTTCCCATTCCTAAATGGAGTTGAATCTCATGCATTTTCTGGTCCTAAGAGCAAGAGTTGTTTTCTGGTAAGGAAAGTCACTATTGTGCTCCCCTTGCCATACATAGTGCAAATAGCTCTCGCGTCTATTCCCAGCAAGTACAGTGTATCGGACTGAAGAGGAGCTACTGTTCTTGTCAGTTTCCTAAGCAGAGTTGAACTAGATATGGCCCGTGTGTGTAGGAAGCACAGTTCTTATGTTCTGAACAAGCTCACTGTTCTGGCCCTATTGGAAACACAGTAGAGTAGAAGAGTGCTCTTTTCTCAAAAGCAGAGTGTGTTTTTGTAAGGCGAGCTAGCGTTTGTTTCCTAGTCCTAAATGGAGTTGAATCACATGCAGTTTCTGGTCCTACGAAAAAGAGCTGTTTTCTGGTAAGGAAAGTCACTATTGCGCTCCCATTGCCCTACACAAGGCAAATAGCACTCGCATCTTTTGCCAGCAAGTACAGTGTATTGGACTGAATAGGAGCTACTGTTCTTGTCAGTTTCCTAAGCAGAGTTCAACTAGATATGGACCGTGTGTAGGAAGCACAGTTCTTATGTTCTGAGCAAGCTCACTGTTCTGGCCCTATAGGAAACACAGTAGAGTAGAAGAGTGCTCTTTTCTCTGAAGCAGAGTGTGTTTCTTGTAAGGCGAGCTAGCGTTTGTTTCCTAGTCCTAAATGGAGTTGAGTCACATGCAGTTTTTTGTCCTACGAGCAAGAGTTGTTTTCTGGTAAGACAAGTCACTATTGTGCTCCAATGCCATACACAGTGCAAATAGCACTCGCGTCAGTTCCCCGCAATTACAGTGTATCGGACTGAAGAGGAGCTACTGTTCTTGTCAGTTTCCTAAGCATAGTTGAACTAGATATGGCCCGTGTGTAGGAAGCACAGTACTTTTGTTCTGAGCAAGCTCACTGTTCTGGCCCTATAGGAAACACAGTAGAGTAGAAGTGTGCTCTTTTCTCTAAAGCAGAGTGTGTTCCTTGTAAGGTGAGCTAGCTTTTGTTTGCCAGTCCTAAATGGAGTTGAATTACATGCAGTTTCTGGTCCTACAAGCAAGAGTTGTTTTCTGGTAAGAAGAGTCACTATTGCGCTGCCATTGCCATAAACAGGACAAATAGCACTGGCGTCTCTTCCCAGCAAGTACAGTGTATTGGACTGAAGAGGATCTACTGTTCTTGTCAGTTTCCTAAGCAGAGTTGAACGAGATATGGCCCTGTGTGTAGGAAGCACAGTCCTTTTGTTCTGAGCAAGCTCACTGTTCTGGCCCTATAGGAAACACAGTAGAGTAGAAGAGTGCTCTTTTCTGAAAAGCAGAGTGTGTTTCTTGCATGGAGAGCTAGCGTTTGTTTTCTAGTCCTAAATGGAGTTGAGTCACATGCAGTTTTTTGTCCTACGAGCAAGAGTTGTTTTCTGGTAAGACAAGTCACTATTGTGCTCCAATTGCCATACACAGTGCAAAGAGCACTCGCGTCTGTTCCCTGCAAGTACAGTGTATTGGAAAGAAGAGGAGCTATTGTTCTTGTCAGTTTCCTAAGAAGAGTTGAACTAGATATGGCCGTGTGTGTAGGAAGCACAGTTTTTTTGTTCTGAGCAAGCTCACTTTTCGGAACACATAGGAAACACAGTAGAGTAGAAGAGTGCTCTTTTCTAAAAAGCAGAGTGTGTTTCTTGTAAGGCGAGCTAGCGTTTGTTTCCCAGTCCTAAATGGAGTTGAGTGACATGCAGTTTTTTGTCCTACGAGCAAGAGTTGTTTTCTTGTAAGACAAGTCACTATTGTGCTCCAATTGCCATACACAGTGCAAATAGCACTCGCGTCTGTTCCCCGCAAGTACAGTGTATTGGACTGAAGTGGAGCTACTGTTCTTGTTTGTTTCCTAAGCAGAGTTGAACTTGATATGGCCCGTGTGTGTAGGAGGCACAGTACTTTTGTTCTGAGCAATCTCACTTTTCGGACCCCATAGGAAACACAGTAGAGTAGAAGAGTGCTCTTTTCTCAAAAGCAGAGTGTGTTTCATGTAAGGCGAGCTAGCACTTGTTCCCCAGTCCTAAATGGAGTTGAATCACATGCAGTTTGTGGTCCTACGAGCAAGAGTTGTTTTCTGGTAAGGAAAGTCACTATTGTGCTCCTATTGCCATTCACAGTACAAATAGCACTCGCGTATTTTCCCAGCAAGTACAGTGTATTGGACTGAAGAGGAGCTACTGTTCTTGTCAGTTTCCTAAGCAGAGTTCAACTAGATATGGCCCGTGTGTAGGAAGCACAGTTCTTATGTTCTGAGCAAGCTCACTGTTCTGGCCCTATAGGAAACAGTAGAGTAGAAGAGTGCTCTTTTCTCTAAAACCGAGTGTGTTTCTTGTAAGGCGAGCTAGGGTTTGTTCCCCAGTCCTAAATGGAGTTGAATCACATGCAGTTTCTGGTCCTATGAGCAAGAGTTGTTTTCTGGTAAGGAAAGTCACTTTTGCGCTCCCATTGACATACACAGTGCAAATAGCACTCGCGTCTGTTCCCAGCAAGTACAGTGTATCGGACTGAAGAGGAGCTACAGTTCTTGTCAGTTTCCTAAGCAGAGTTGAACTAGTTATGGCCCGTGTGTGTAGGAAGCAGAGTTCTTTTGTTTTGAGCACGCTCACTGTTCTGGCCCTATAGGAAACACAGTAGAGTAGAAAAGTGCTCTTTTCTCTAAAGCAGAATGTGTTTCTTTTAAGGCCAGCTAGCGTTTGTTTCCCAGTCTTAAATGGAGTTGAATCACATGCAGTTTCTAGTCCTAAGAGCAAGAGTTTTTTTATGGTAAGAAGAGTCACTATTGCGCTGCCATTGCCATACACAGGACAAAGAGCACTGGCGTCTGTTCCCAGCAAGTACAGTGTATTGGACTGAAGAGGATCTACTGTTCTTGTCAGGTTCCTAAGCAGACTTGAACTAGATATGGCCGTGTGTGTAGGAAGCACAGGTCTTTTGTTCTGAGCAAGCTCACTGTTCGGACACCATAGGAAACACAGTAGAGTAGAAGAGTGCTCTTTTCTCAAAAGCAGAGTGTGTTTCTTTTAAGGCGAGCTAGCATTTGTTTCCCAGTCCTAAATGGAGTTGAATCTCATGCAGTTTTTGGTCCTAAGAGCAAGAGTTGTTTTCTGGTAAGGAAAGTCACTATTGCGCTCCCCTTGCCATACATAGTGCAAATAGCTCTCGCGTCTATTCCCAGCAAGTACAGTGTATCGGACTGAAGAGGAGCTAATGTTCTTGTCAGTTTCCTAAGCAGAGTTGAACTAGATATGGTCCGTGTGTGTAGGCATCACAGTTCTTTTGTTCTGAACAAGCTCACTGTTCTGGCCCTATTGGAAACACAGTAGAGTAGAAGAGTGCTATTTTCTCAAAAGCAGAGTGTGTTTTTGTAAGGCGAGCTAGCGTTTGTTTCCTAGTCCTAAATGGAGTTGAATCACATGCAGTTTCTGGTCCTACGAAAAAGAGCTGTTTTCTGGTAAGGAAAGTCACTATTGCGCTCCCACTGCCCTACACAAGGCAAATAGCACTCGCGTCTTTTCCCAGCAAGTACAGTGTATTGGACTGAATAGGAGCTACTGTTCTTGTCAGTTTCCTAAAAGAGTTGAACTAGATATGGTCCGTGTGTGTAGGAATCACAGTTCTTTTGTTCTGAACAAGCTCACTGTTTGGACCACATAGGAAATACAGTAGAGTAGAAGAGTGCTCTTTTCTCTAAAGCAGAGTGTGTTTCTTGTAAGGCGAGCTAGCGTTTGTTTCCTAGTCCTAAGTGGAGTGGAATTACATGCAGTTTCTGGTCCTACGAGCAAGAGTTGTTTTCTGTTAAGGAAATCACAATTGCGCTCCCATTGCCATACACAGTGCAAATAGCCCTCCCGTCTGTTCCCAGCAAGTACATTGTATTGGACCGAAGAGGAGCTACTGTTCTTCTCAGTTTCCTAAGCAGAGTTGAACTAGATATGGCCCGTGTGTGTAGGAAGTACAGTTCTTTTGTTCTGAGCAACCTCACTGTTCTGGCCCTATAGGAAACACAGTAGAGTAGAAGAGTGCTCTTTTCTCAAAAGCAGAGTGTGTTTCTTGTAAAGCGAGCTAGAGTTTATTTCCCAGTCCTAAATGGAGTTGAATCCCATGCAGTTTCTGGTCCTACGAGCAAGAGTTGTTTTCTGGTAAGAAGAGTCACTATTGCGCTAAAATTGCCATACACAGGACAAATAGCACTGGCGTCTCTTCCCAGCAAGTAGAGGGTATTGGACTGAAGAGGATCTACTGTTCTTGTCAGGTTCCTAAGCAGACTTGAACTAGATATGGCTGTGTGTGTAGGAAGCACAGTTTTTTTTGTTTTGAGCAAGCTCTCTTTTCGGAACACCTAGGAAACACAGTAGAGTAGAAGAGTGCTCTTTTCTCAAAAGCAGAATGAGTTTCTTGGAAGTCGAGCTAGCGTTTGTTTCCCAGTCCTAAATGGAGTTGATTCACATGCAGTTTTTTGTCCTAGGAGCAAGAGTTGTTTTCTCGTAAGACAAGTCACTATTGTGCTCCAATTGCATTACACAGTGCAAATAGCACTGGCGTCTGTTCCCCGCAAGTACAGTGTATTGGACTGAAGAGGAGCTACTGTTCTTGTCCGTTTCCTAAGCAGAGTTGAACTAGATATGGCCATGTGTGTAGGAAGCACAGTTCTTATGTCCTGAGCAAGCTCACTGTTCGGACCCCATAGGAAACACAGTAGAGTAGAAGAGTGCTCTTTTCTCAAAAGCAGAGTGTGTTTCTTGTAAGGCGAGCTAGCATTTGTTTCCCAGTCCTAAATGGAGTTGAATCACATGCAGTTTGTGGTCCTACGAGCAAGAGTTGTTTTCTGGTAAGGTAAGTCACTATTACGCTTCCATTGCCATACACAGTGCAAATAGCACTCGCGTCTTTTCCCAGCAAGTACAGTGTATCGGACTGAAGAGGAGCTACTGTTCTTGTCAGTTTCCTAAGCAGAGTTGAACTAGTTATGGCCCCTGTGTAGGAAGCACAGTTCTTTTGTTCTGAGCAAGCTCACTGTTCTGGCCCTATAGGAAACACAATAGAGTAGAAGAGTGCTCTTTTCCCTAAAGCAGAGTGTGTTTCTTGTAAGTCGAGCTAGCGTTTGTTTCCCAGTCCTAAATGGAGTTGAATCACATGCAGTTTCTAGTCCTAGGAGCAAGGGTTGTTTTATGGTAAGAAGAGTCACTATTGCGCTGCCATTGCCATACACAGGACAAATAGCACTGGCGTCTGTTCCCAGCAAGTACAGTGTATTGTACAGAAGAGGATCTACTGTTCTTGTCAGGTTCCTAAGGAGAATTGAACTAGATATGGCCGTGTGTGTAGAAAGCACAGTTCTAATGTTCTGAGCAAGTTCACTCTTCTGGCTCTATAGGAAACACAGTAGAGTAGAAGAGTGCTCTTTTCTCAAAAGCAGAGTGTGTTTTTTGGAAGTCGAGCTAGCGTTTGTTTCCTAGTCCTAAATGGAGTTGAGTCACATGCAGTTTTTTGTCCTACGAGCAAGAGTTGTTTTCTGGTAAGACAAGTCACTATTGCGCTCCCATTGCCATACACAGTGCAAATAGCACTCGCGTCTGTTCCCAGCAAGTACAGTGTATTGGAAGGAAGAGGAGCTATTGTTCTTGTCAGTTTCCTAAGCAGAGTTGAACTAGATATGGCCGTATATGTAGGAAGCACAGTTATTTTGTTCTGAGCAAGCTCACTGTTCGGACCCCATAGGAAACACAGTAGAGTAGAAGAGTGCTCTTTTCTCAAAAGCAGAGTGTGTTTCATGTAAGGCGAGCTAGCATTTGTTTCCCAGTCCTAAATGGAGTTGAATCTCATGCAGTTTCTGGTCTTACGAGCAAGAGTTGTTTTCTGGTAAGGAAAGTCACTATTGGGCTCCCATTGACATACACAGTGCAAATAGCACTCGCGTCTGTTCCCAGCAAGTACAGTGTATCAGACTGAAGAGGAGCTACTGTTCTTGTCAGTTTCCTAAGCAGAGTTGAACTAGATATGGCCCGTGTGTAGAAAGCACAGTTCTTTTGTTCTGAGCAAGCTCACTGTTCTGGCCTTATAGGAAACACAGTAGAGTAGAAGAGTGCTCTTTTCTCTAAAGAAGAGTGTGTTTCTTGTAAGGTGACCTAGCTTTTGTTTCCCAGTCCTAAATGGAGTTGAATCACATGCAGTTTCTGGTCCAACCAACAAGGGATGTTTTCTGGAAAGGAAAGTCACTATTTTTCTCCCTTTGCCATAAACAGTGCAAATAGCACTCACGTCTATTCCCAGCAAGTACAGTGTATTGGACTGAAGAGGAGCTACTGTTCTTGTCAGTTTCCTAAGCAGAGTTGAACTAGATATGGCCCGTGTGTGTAGAAAGCACAGTTCTTTTGTTCTGAGCAAGCTCACTGTTCTGGCCCTATAGGAAACACAGAAGAGTAGAAGAGTGCTCTTTTCTCAGAAGCAGAGTTTGTTTCTTGTAAGGCAAGCTAGCGTTTGTTTCCCAGTCCTAAATGGAGTTTAATCACATGCAGTTTCTGGTCCTACGAGCAAGAGTTGTTTTCTGGTAAGAAGAGTCACTATTGTGCTCCCATTGTTTTACACAGAGCAAATAGCACTGGCGTCTGTTCCCAGCATGTACCGTGTATTGGACTGAAGAGGATCTACTGTTCTTGTCAGGTTCCTAAGCAGAATTGAACTAGATACGGCCATGTGTGTAGGAAGCACAGTTCTTTGTTCTGAGCAAGCTCACTATTCTTTCCCTATAGGAAACACAGTAGAGTAGAAGAGTGCTCTTTTCTCAAAAGCAGAGTGTGTTTCTTGTAAGGCGAGCTAGCGTTTGTTTCCCAGTCCTAAATGGAGTTGAATCACATGCAGTTTCTGGTCCTACGAGCAAGAGTTGATTTATGGTAAGGAAAGTCACTATTGTGTTCCCACTGCCATACACAGTGCAAATAGCACTCGCGTCTGTTCCCAGCAAGTACAGTGTATCGGACTGAAGAGGAGCTACTGTTCTTGTCAGTTTCCTAAGCAGAGTTGAACGAGATATTTCCCGTGTGTGTAGGAAGCACAGTTCTCTTGTTCTGAGCAAGCTCACTGTTCTGGCCCTATAGGAAACACAGTAGAGTAGAAGAGTGCTCTTTTCTCTAAAGCAGAGTGTGTTTCTTGTAAGGCGAGCTAGCGTTTGTTTCCCAGTCATAAATGGAGTTTAGTCACAGGCAGTTTTTGTTCCTACGAGCAAGAGTTGTTTTCTGGTAAGAAGAGTCACTATTGAGCTACAAATTCCATACACAGTGCAAATAGCACTCGCGTCTGTTTCCAGCAAGTACAGTGTATTGGACTGAATAGGAGCTACTGTTCTTCTCAGTTTCCTAAGCAGAGTTGAACTAGATATGGTCCATGTGTGTAGGAAGCACAGTTCTTTTGTTCTGAGCAAGCTCACTGTTTGGACCCCATAGGAAACACAGTAGAGTAGAAGAGTGCTCTGTTGCTGGAGAATTTCTCTCCAGCTCCCACCACCAAGTCCCGCCAGTCTCAGAGCCCACTTATAAAATAAACACACAGACTCTTACATTATTTAAACTGCTTGGCCATTAGATCAGGCCTGTTATTGTCTAGCTCTTACTCTTATATTTAGCCCATTTCTATTAATGTTTACTTTGCCACATGGCTCATGGCTTACTGGTACCTTACATCTTCCTTGTCCTGATGGCGGCTGGCAGTGTCTCTCTCTCAGCCTTCCACTTCCCTGCTTTATTCTCCTCCTTGCCCCGCCTACACTTCCTGCCTAGCCAAAGGCCAATCAGTGTTTTATTGATTAATTAGCAACACATTTGCCATACATCCCACAGCACTTCCCCCTTTTTTTTTCAAAAATGAAGGTTTTAACCTTAACAAAGTAAAATTACATATAATTTGGCAATTTGGGCGTAGCTTCTCTTACTACTTCCTGCTGGAAGGGGGCGCTGTATCTTGTGGGGAAACAAAAAAAAATTTAGAATTATGGAATAGTCCATGAGGCTGTATCATCTGAGCCAGATGCCTTTAAACCATTATGGATGTTGGATCATTTGGGCCATGGTGTCATAGGAGACCTTCAGGGGGTCTTGGCTGGTCAAACCTGATGTATCTTAATCTTGAACAAATCCATAGCCTCTGGCTTTCTGTGGAAACAAAAGAGACTCTTTTCCAAAGCAACATATCCTTACATCCAAATTTTGAAGTCAAGGTATCTTTAAAATATACATTTTGGCATAACTCTACAGCTTTTACAATCAAATGTTTTTCTGCAGTTAAAAGTCCCAACGACAACACAATCCAGATTCTCTGTGTAATATCCATTTTTACGTGGCTTATTTTTCATACTACCTTTACTGTCTCTTTAATGACTTTATTTTTTAAAACTATGTATTTGTTTCTATAACTCTATATATCACCTTTTTTGTCTCTTTCAAGCCTACGTATCTTTTACACACATTGTAAACTATTACATCTGAATCTGTCTTATTGTGAATCTATTGCTTTAAACTGCAGCAGCTGTGGCTGCTGGCTCCGCCCACCTCAGATTCCCAACATGGCTACGTTTTCCGCCAGCTCTGGGAGCCATCAACTCTCAGAAATAGTGGGTCTCTGCTTCTATCAAAGCAGCGTGTAGCCCAGAAATCTCTTTTTTTTTTGTTTTGTTTTGTTTTGTACTAGCAAAGGCTAAATCCACCACACAGCTTAATGTGCCACTTGCAGAGGCCTCATTCCCGCCATACTGCAGGTCAAGCATGCACGCCAGGAACCCGCCATAGTAGCTCAAACACGCAGGCTGCCACTAGCTTGAAAGAGACAACTAGGAGCTGTTTTTAGCTCCGTTTTAGAATCTTTTTTCTCAGTTTTTAGGTGGAAACTCTTGCCAACACATTGGACGCCATTTGTTGCTGGAGAATTTCTCTCCAGCTCCCACCACCAAGTCCCGCCAGTCTCAGAGCCCACTTATAAAATAAACACAAAGACTCTTACATTATTTAAACTGCTTGGCCATTAGCTAAGGCCTGTTATAGTCTAGCTCTTACTCTTATATTTAGCAGATTTCTATTAATTTTTACTTTGCCACATGGCTCATGGCTTACTGGTACCTTACATCTTCCTTGTCCTGATGGCGGCTGGCAGTGTCTCTCTCTCAGCCTTCCACTTCCCTGCTTTATTCTCCTCCTTGCCCCGCCTACACTTCCTGCCTAGCCAACGGCCAATCAGTGTTTTATTGATTAATTAGCAACACCTTTGCCATACATCCCACAGCAGTGCTCTTTTCTCAAAAGCAGAGTGTATTTCTTGTAAGGCGAGCTAGCGTTTGTTTCCTAGTCCTAAATGGAGTTGAATCACATGCAGTTTCTGGTCCTATGAGCAAGAGTTGTTTTCTGGTAAGGAAAGTCACTATTGCGCTCCCATTGCCATATACATTACAAATAGCACTCTCGTCTGTTCCCAGGAAGTACAGTGTATTGGACTGAATAGGAGCAACTGTACTGTCAGTTCCCTAAGCAGAGTTGAACTAGATATGGTCAGTGTGTAGGAAGCACAGTTCTTTTGTTCTGAGCAAGCTCACTGTTTGGACCCCATAGGAAACACCGTAGAGTAGAAGAGTGCTCTTTTCTCAAAAGCAGAGTGTATTTCTTGTAAGGCGAGCTATCGTTTGTTTCCCAGTCCTAAATGGAGTTGAGTCACATGCAGTTTCTGGTCCTAGGAACAAGAGTTGTTTTCTGGCAAGAAGAGTCACTATTGTGCTCCCATTGTCATACACAGGGCAAATAGTACTGATGTCTGTTCCCAGCATGTACAGTGTATTGGACTGAAGAGGATCTACTGTTCTTGTCAGTTTCCTAAGCAGAATTGAATAGATATGGCCTCTGTGTGCAGGAAGCACAGTTCTTTTGTTCTGAGGAAGCTCACTCATCTGGCCCTATAGGAAACACAGTATAGTAGAAGAATGCTCTTTTGTCAAAAGCACAGAGTTTTTCTTGTAAGGCAAGCTAGCATTTCTTTCCCAGTCCTAAATGGAGTTGAGACACATGCAGTTTTTGGTCCTACGAGCAAGAGTTTTTTTCTGGTAAGAAGAGTCACTATTGCGCTGCCATTGCAATACACAGGACAAATAGCAATGGCGTCTGTTGCCAGGAAGTACAGTGTATTGGACTGAAGAGGATCTACTGTTCTTGTCAGGTTTATAAGCAGAATTGAACTAGATATGGCCGTGTGTGTAGGAAGCACAGTTTTTTTGTTCTGAGCAAGTTCACTGTTCGGACCCCATAGGAAACACAGTAGAGTAGAAGAGTGCTCTTTTCTCTAAAGCAGATTGTGTTTCTTGTAAGGCGAGCTAGCAATTGTTTCCCAGTCCTAAATGGCGTTGAATCACATACAGTTTCTGGTCCTACGAGCAAGAATTGTTTTCTGGTAAGGAAAGTCACTATTGCGCTCCCATTGACATACACAGTGCAAATAGCACTCGCGTCTGTTCCCAGCAAGTACAGTGTATTGGACTGAAGAGGAGCTACTGTTCTTGTCAGTTTCCAAAGCAGAGTTGAACTAGATATGGCCCGTGTGTGTAGAAAGCACAGTTCTTTTGTTCTGAGCAAGCTCACTGTTCTGGCGCTATAAGAAACACATTAGAGAAGAAGAGTGCTCTTTTCTCTAAAGCAGAGTGTGTTTCTTGTAAGGCGAGCTAGCGTTTGTTTCCCAGTCCTAAATGGAGTTGAATCACATGCAGTTTCTGGTGCTACGAGCAAGAGTTTTTTATGGTAAGAATAGTCACTATTGCGCTGCCATTGCCATACACAGGACAAATAGCACTGCCATCTGTTCCCAGCAAGTACAGTGTATTGGACTGAAGAGGATCTACTGTTCTTGTCAGGTTCCTAATCAGAATTGAACTAGATATGGCCGTGTGTGTTGGAAGCACAGTTCTTTTGTTCTGAGCAAGCTCACTGTTCTGGCCCTACAGGAAACACTTTAGAGTAGAAGAGGGCTCTTTTCTCAAAAGCAGAGTGTGTTTCTTGTAAGGTGAACTAGTGTTTGTTTCCCAGTCCTAAATGGAGTTGAATCCCATGCAGTTTCTGGTCCTAGGAGCAAAAGTTGTTTCTGGTAAGAAGAGTCACTATTGCGCTGTCATTGCCATACACAGGACAAATAGCACTGGCGTCTGTTCCCAGGAAGTAGAGTGTATTGGACTGAAGAGGATCTACTGTTCTTGTCAGTTTTATAAGCAGAATTGAACTAGATATAGCCGTGTGTGTAGGAAGCACAGTTTTTTTGTTCTGAGCAAGCTCACTGTTTGTACCCCATAGGAAACACAGTAGAGTAGAAGAGTGCTCTTTTCTCTAAAGCAGATTGTATTTCTTGTAAGGCGAGCTAGCATTTGTTTCCCAGTCCTAAATGGAGTTGAATCACATACAGTTTCTGGTCCTACGAGCAAGAGTTGTTTTCTGGTAAGGAAAGTCACTATTGCGATCCCATTGCCATACACAGTGCAAATAGCACTCGCGTCTGTTCCCAGCATGTACAGTGTATTGGACTGAAGAGGAGGTACTGTTCTTGTCAGTTTCTTAAGCAGAGTTGAACTAGATATGGCTCATGTGTGTAGGAAGCACAGTTCTTTTGTTCTGAGCAAGCTCACTGTTTGGACACCATAGGAAACACAGTAGAGTAGAAGAGTGCTCTTTTCTCAAAAGCAGAGTGTGTTTCTTGGAAGGCGAGCTAGCGATGGTTCCCAGTCCTAAATGGAGTTGAATCCCATGCAGTTTCTGGTCCTACAAGCAAGAGTTGTTTTCTGGTAAGGAAAGTCACTTTGCGCTCCCATTGCCATACACAGTGCAAATAGCCCTCGCGTCTGTTCCCAGCAATTACAGTGTATCGGACTGAAGAGGAGCTACTGCTCTTGTCAGTTTCCTAAGCAGAGTTGAACTAGATATGGCCCGTGTGTAGGAAGCACAGTTCTTTTGTTCTGAGCAAGCTCACTGTTCTGGCCCTACATGAAACACAGTAGAGTAGAAGAGTGCTCTTTTCTCTAAAGCAGAGTGTGTTTCTTGTAAGGCGAGCTAGAGTTTGTTTCACAGTCCTAAATGGAGTTGAATCACATGCAGTTTCTGGTCCTAAGAGCAAGAGTTGTTTTCTGGAAAGAAGAGTCACTATTGCGCTGCCATTGCCATACACAGGACAAATAGCACTGTTGTCTGTTCCCAGCAAGTACAGTGTATTGGACTGAAGAGGATCTACTGTTCTTGTCAGGTTTATAAGCAGAATTGAACTAGATATGGCCATGTGTGTAGGAAGCACAGTTTTTTTGTTCTGAGCAAGCTCACTGTTCGGAACACATAGGAAACACAGTAGAGTAGAAGAGTGCTCTTTTCTCTAAAGCAGATTGTGTTTATTGTAAGGCGAGCTAGCATTTGTTTCCCAGTCCTAAATGGATTGGAATCACATACAGTTTCTGGTCCTACGAGCAAGAGTTGTTTTCTGGTAAGGAAAGTCACTATTGCGCTCCCATTGCCATACACAGTGCAAATAGCACTCGCGTCTGTTCCCAGCAAGAACAGTGTATTGGACTGAAGAGGAGCTACTGTTCTTGTCAGTTTCCTAAGCAGAGTTGAACTAGATATGGCCCGTGTGTGTAGGAAGCACAGTTCTTTTGTTCTGAGCAAGCTCACTGTTTGGACCACATAGGAAACACAGTAGAGTACAAAAGTGCTCTTTTCTCAAAAGCAGAGTGTGATTCATGTAAGGGGAGCTAGCATTTGTTTCCCAGTCCTAAATGGAGTTGAATCCCATGCAGTTTCTGGTCCTACAAGCAAGAGTTGTTTTCTGGTAAGGAAAGTCACTTTGCGCTCCCATTGCCATACACAGTGCAAATAGCACTCGCGTCTGTTCCCAGCAATTACAGTGTATCGGACTGAAGAGGAGCTACTGCTCTTGTCAGTTTCCTAAGCAGAGTTGAACTAGATATGGCCCGTGTGTAGGAAGCACAGTTCTTTTGTTCTGAGCAAGCTCACTGTTCTGGCCCTACAGGAAACACAGTAGAGTAGAAGAGTGCTCTTTTCTCTAAAGCAGAGTGTGTTTCTTGTAAGGCGAGCTAGCGTTTGTTTCCCAGTCCTAAATGGAGTTGAATCCCATGCAGTTTTTTGTCCTACGAGCAAGAGTTGTTTTCTGGTAAGAAGAGTCACTATTGCGCTGCCATTGCCATACACAGGACAAATAGCACTGGCGTCTGTTGCAAGCAAGTACAGTGTATTGGACTGAAGAGGATCTACTGTTCTTGTCAGGTTTATAAGCAGAATTGAACTAGATATGGCCGTGTGTGTAGGAAGCACAGTTTTTTTGTTCTGAGCAAGTTCACTGTTCGGACCCCATAGGAAACACAGTAGAGTAGAAGAGTGCTCTTTTCTCTAAAGCAGATTGTGTTTCTTGTAAGGCGAGCTAGCAATTGTTTACCAGTCCTAAATGGCGTTGAATCACATACAGTTTCTGGTCCTACGAGCAAGAGTTGTTTTCTGGTAAGGAAAGTCACTATTGCGCTCCCATTGACATACACAGTGCAAATAGCACTCGCGTCTGTTCCCAGCAAGTACAGTGTATTGGACTGAAGAGGAGCTACTGTTCTTGTCAGTTTCCAAAGCAGAGTTGAACTAGATATGGCCCGTGTGTGTAGAAAGCACAGTTCTTTTGTTCTGAGCAAGCTCACTGTTCTCGTGCTATAGGAAACACAGTAGAGTAGAAGAGTGCTCTTTTCTCTAAAGCAGAGTGTGTTTCTTGTAAGGCGAGCTAGCGTTTGTTTCCCAGTCCTAAATGGAGTTGAATCACATGCAGTTTCTGGTGCTACGAGCAAGAGTTTTTTATGGTAAGAAGAGTCACTATTGTGCTGCCATTGCCATACACAGGACAAATAGCACTGCCGTCTGTTCCCAGGAAGTAGAGTGTATTGGACTGAAGAGGATCTACTGTTCTTGTCAGTTTTATAAGCAGAATTGAACTAGATATGGCCGTGTGTGTAGGAAGCACAGTTTTTTTGTTCTGAGCAAGCTCACTGTTTGTACCCCATAGGAAACACAATAGAGTAGAAGAGTGCTCTTTTCTCTAAAGCAGATTGTATTTCTTGTAAGGCGAGCTAGCATTTGTTTCCCAGTCCTAAATGGAGTTGAATCACATACAGTTTCTGGTCCTGCGAGCAAGAGTTGTTTTCTGGTAAGGAAAGTCACTATTGTGCTCCCATTGCCATACACAGTGCAAATAGCACTCGCGTCTGTTCCCAGCATGTACAGTGTATTGGACTGAAAAGGAGGTACTGTTCTTGTCAGTTTCCTAAGCAGAGTTGAACTAGATATGGCTCATGTGTGTAGAAAGCACAGTTCTTTTGTTCTGAGCAAGCTCACTGTTTGGACACCATAGGAAACACAGTAGAGTAGAAGAGTGCTCTTTTCTCAAAAGCAGAGTGTGTTTCTTCTAAGGCGAGCTAGCGTTTGTTTCCCAGTCCTAAATGGAGTTGAATCACATGCAGTTTCTGGTCCTACAAGCAAGAGTTGTTTTCTGGTAAGAAGAGTCACTATTGAGCTGCCATTGCCATACACAGTGCAAATAGCACTCGCGTCTGTTCCCAGCAAGTACAGTGTATTGGATGGAAGAGGATCTACTGTTCTTGTCAGGTTCCTAAGCAGACTTGAACTAGATATGGCCGTGTGTGTAGGAAGCACAGTTTTTTTGTTCTGAGCAAGCTCACTGTTCGGAACCCATAGGAAACACAGTAGAGTATAGTGTGCTCTTTCCTCAAATGCAGAGTGTGTTTCTTGGAAGGCGAGCTAGCGATGGTTCCCAGTCATAAATGGAGTTGAGTCACATGCAGTTTTTTGTCCTACGAGCAAGAGTTGTTTTCTGGTAAGACGAGTCACTATTGTGCTCCAATAGCCATACACAGTGCAAATAGCACTCGCGTCTGTTCCCCGCAAGTACAGTGTATTGGACTGAAGAGGAGCTACTGTTCTTGTCAGTTTCCTAAGCAGAGTTGAACTAGATATGGCCCGTGTGTGTAGGAAGCTCAGTTCTTTTGTTCTGAGCAAGCTCACTGATCGGACCCCATAGGAAAGACAGTAGAGTAGAAGAGTGCTCTTTTCTCAAAAGCAGAATGTGTTTCATGTAAGGCGAGCTAGCATTTGTTTCCCAGTCCTAAATTGAGTTGAATCACATGCAGTTTCTGGTCCTACGAGCAAGAGTTGTTTTCTGGTAAGGAAAGTCTCTATTGCGCTCCCATTGCCATACACAGTGCAAATAGCACTCGTTTCTGATCCCAGCAAGTACAGTGTATTGGACGGAAGAGGATCTACTGTTCTTGTCAGGTTCCTAAGCAGAATTGAACTAGGTGTGGCGGTGTGTGTAGGAAGCTCGATTTTTTGTTCTCAGCAAGCTCACTCTTCGGACCTCATAGCAAACACAGTACTGTAGAAGAGTGCTCTTTTCTCAAAAGCAGAGTGTGTTTCTTGTAAGGCGAGCTAGCGTTTGTTTCCTAGTCCTAAATGGAGTTCAATCACAGGCAGTTTCCGGTCCTATGAGCAAGAGTTGTTTTCTGGTAAGAAGAGTCAAAATTGCGCTGCCATTGCCATACACAGGACAAATAGTACTGGAGTCTCTTCCCAGCAAGTACAGTGTATTGGACTGAAGAGGATCTACTGTTCTTGTCAGGTTCCTAAGCGGAATTGAACTAGGTGTGACGGTGTGTGTAGGAATCACGTCTTTTTTTGTTCTGAGCAAGCTCACTGTTCGACCCTCATAGGAAACACAGTAGAGTAGAAGAGTGCTCTTTTCTCTAAAGCAGAGTGTGTTTCTTGTAAGGCGAGCTAGCGTTTGTTTCCTATCCCTAATTGGAGTTCAATCACAGGCAGTTTCCGGTCCTATGAGCAAGAGTTGTTTTCTGGTAAGGAAAGTTACTATTGTGCTCCCATTGCCATACACAGTGCAAATAGCACTCCCGTCTGTTCCCAGCAAGTACAGTGTATTGGACTAAATAGCAGCTACTGTTCTTGTCAGTTTCCTAATCAGAGTTGAACTAGATATGGTCGCTGTGTGTAGGAAGCACAGTTCTTTTGTTCTGAGCAAGCTAACTGTTTGGACCCCATAGGAAACACAGTAGAGTAGAAGAGTGTTCTTTTCTCAAAAGCAGAGTGTGTTTGTTGTAAGGCCAGCTAGCGTTTGTTTCCCAGTCCTAAATGGAGTTGAATCCCATGCAGTTTCTGGTCCTATTGTTAAGAGTTGTTTTATGGTAAGAATAGTAAATATTGCGCTGCCATTGCCATACACAGGACAAATAGCACTGGAGTCTGTTCCCAGCAAGTACAGTGTATTGGACTGAAGAGGAGCTACTGTTCTTGTCAGGTTCCTAAGCAGAATTGAACTAGATATGGCCGTGTGTGTAGGAAGCACAGTTCTTTCAGTTTGAGCAAGTTCACTGTTCGGACCTCTTAGGAAACACAATAGAGTAGAAGAATGCTTTTTTCTCTAAATCAGAGTGTGTTTCTTGTAAGGCGAGCTAGCATTTGTTTCCCAGTCCTAAATGGAGTTGCATCACATGCAGTTTCTGGTCCTACGAGCAAGAGTTGTTTTCTGCTAAGAAGAGTCACTATTGTGCTCCCATTGTCATACACAGGGCAAAGAGCACTCGCGTCTGTTCCCAGCATGCACAGTGTATTGGACTGAAGAGGATCTACTGTTCTGTCAGGTACCTAAGCAGAGTTGAACTAGATATGGCCGTGTGTGTAGGAAGCACAGTTCTTTTGTTCTGAGCAAGCTCACTGTTCTGGCCCTATAGGAAACATAGTATAGTAGAAGAGTGCTCTTTTCTCAAAAGCAGAGTGTGTTTCTTGTAAGGCGAGCTAGCGTTTGTTTCCCAGTCCAATATGGAGTTGAATCACATGCAGTTTCTGGTCCTACAAACAAGAGTTGTTTTCTGGTAAGAAGAGTCACTATTGCGCTGCCATTGCCATACACAGGACAAATAGCACTGGCGTCTTTTCCCAGCAAGTAAAGTGTATTGGACGGAAGAGGATCTACTGTTCTTGTCAGGTTCCTAAGCAGATTTGAACTAGATATGGCCGTGTGTGTAGGAAGCACAGTTTTTTTGTTCTGAGCAAGCTCACTGTTCGGAGGCCATAGGAAACACAGTAGAGTAGAATAGTGCTCTTTTCTCTAAAGCAGAGTGTGTTTCTTGTAAGGCGAGCTCGCGTTTGTTTCCCAGTCCTAAATGGAGTTGAGTCTCAGGCAGTTTTTGGTCCTACGATCAAGAGTTGTTTTCTTGTAAGAAGAGTCACTATAGCGCTCCAAATGCCATACACAGTGCAAATAGCTCTGGCATCTGTTCCCAGCAAGTATAGTGTATTGGACTGAATAGGAGCTACTGTTCTTGTCAGTTTCCTAAGCAGAGTTGAACTAGATATGGTCGGTGTGTGTAGGAATCACAGTTCTTTTGTTCTGAGCAAGCTCACTGTTTGGACCCCATAGGAAACACAGTAGAGTAGAAGAGTGCTCTTTTCTCAAAAGCAGAGTGTGTTACTTGTAAGGAGAGCTAGCGTTTGTTTCCCAGTCCTAAATGGAGTTGAATCCCATGCAGTTTCTGGTCCTATGAGCAAGAGTTGTTTTCTGGTAAGAATAGTCAATATTGTGCTGCCATTGCCATACACAGGACAAATAGCACTGGAGTCTGTTTTCAGCAAGTACAGTGTATTGGACTGAAGAGGATCTACTGTTCTTGTCAGGTTCCTAAGCAGAATTGAACTAGATATGGCCCTGTGTGTAGGAAGCACAGTTCTTTTGGTTTGAGCAAGTTCACTGTTCGGACCTCTTAGGAAACACAATAGAGTAGAAGAGTGCTTTTTTCTCTAAATCAGAGTGTGTTTCTTGTAAGGCGAGCTAGTGTTTGTTTCCCAGTCCTAAATGGAGTTGAGTCACATGCAGTTTCTGGTCCTACGAGCAAGAGTTGTTTTCTGTTAAGAAGAGTCACTATTGTGCTCCCATTGTCATACACAGTGCAAATATCACTCGCGTCTGTTCCCAGCATGTACAGTGTATTGGACTGAAGAGGATCTACTGTTCTTGTCAGGTTCCTAAGCAGAGTTGAACTAGATATGGCCGTGTGTGTAGGAAGCACAGTTCTTTTGTTCTGAGCAAGCTCACTGTTCTGGCCCTATAGGAAACACAGTAGAGTAGAAGAGTGCTCTTTTCTCAAAAGCAGAGTGTGTTTCTTGTAAGGCGAGCTAGCGTTTGTTTCCCAGTCCTAAATGGAGTCTAATCACATGCAGTTTCTGGTCCTATGAGCAAGAGTTGTTTTCTGGTAAGGAAAGTCACTATTGCGCTCCCATTGCCATACACAGTGCAAATAGCACATGCATCTGTTCCCAGCATGTACAGTGTATCAGACTGAAGAAGAGCAACTGTTCTTGTCACTTTCCTAAGCAGAGTTGAACTATATTTGGCCCGTGTGTGTTAGAAGCACAGTTCTTATGTTCTGAGCAAGCTCACTGTTCTGGCCCTATAGGAAACACAGTAGAGTAGAAGAGTGCACTTTTCTTAAAAGCAGAGTGTGTTTCTTGTAAGGCGAGCTCGCGTTTGTTTCCCAGTCCTAAATGGAGTTGAGTCACATGCAGATTTGGTCCTATGAGCAAGAGTTGTTTTCTGGTAAGAAGAGTCACTGTTGCGCTCCAAATGCCATATACAGTGCAAATACCACTCGCGTCTGTTCCCAGCAAGTACAGTGTATTGGACTGAATAGGAGCTACTGTTCTTGTCAGTTTCCTAAGCAGACTTGATCTAGATATGGCCGTGTGTGTAGGAAGCACAGTTTTTTTGTTCTGAGCAAGCTCACTGTTCCGAACACATAGGAAACACAGTAGAGTAGAAGAGTGCTCTTTTCTCAAAAGCAGAGTGTGTTTTTGGAAGTCGAACTTGCGTTTGTTTCCCAGTCCAAAATGGAGTTGAGTCAAATGCAGTTTTTTGTCCTACGAGCAAGAGTTGTTTTCTGGTAAGACGAGTCACTATTGTGCTCCAATTGCCATACACAGTGCAAATAGCACTCGCGTCTGTTCAGAGCAAGTACAGTGTATTGGACTGAAGAGGAGTTACTGTTCTTGTCAGTTTCCTAAGCAGAGTTGAACTAGATATGGCCTGTGTGTTTAGGAAGCACAGTTATTATGTTCTGAGCAAGCTCACTGTTCTGGCCCTATAGGAAACACAGTAGAGTAGAAGAGTGCTCTTTTCTCAAAAGCAGAGTGTCTTTCTTGTGAGCAGAGCTAGCGTTTGTTTCCCAGTCCTAAATGGAGTTGAGTCACATGCAGTTTGTGGTCCTAAGAGCAAGAGTTGTTTTCTGGTAAGAAGAGTCATTATTGCGCTCCCATTGCCATACAGAGTACAAATAGCACTCGCGTCTGTTCCCAGCAAGTACAGTGTATTAGACTGAAGAGGAGCTACTGTTCTTGTCAGTAACCTAAGCAAAGTTGAATTAGATATGGCCCATGTGTGTAGGAAGCACAGTTCTTTTGTTCTGAGCAAGCTCACTGTTCGGACCACATAGGAAACCCAGTAGAGTAGATGAGTGCTCTTTTCTCAAAAGCAGAGTGTGTTTCTTGTAGGCGAGCTAGCATTTGTTTCCCAGTCCTAAATGGAGTTGAATCCCTTGCAGTTTCTGGTCCTACGAGCAAGACTTGTTTTCTGGTAAGAAGAATCACTATTGTGCTCTCAATGTCATACACAGTGCAAATAACATTGGCGTCGGTTCCCAACATGTACAGTGTATTGGACTGAAGAGAATCTACTGTTCTTGTCAGGTTCCTAAGCAGAATTGAACTAGATATGGTCGTGTGTGTAGGAAGCACAGTTCTTTTGTACTGAGCAAGTACACTGTTCTGGCCCTATAGGAAACACAGTAGAGTAGAAGAGTGCTCTTTTCTCAAAAGCAGAGTGTGTTTCTTGTAAGGCTAGCTAGCGTTTCATTCCCAGTCCTAAATGGAGTTGAATCACATGTAGTTTCAGGTCCTACGAACAATAGTTGTTTTCTGGTAAGGAAAGTCACATTGCGCTCCCATTGCCATACACTGTGCAAATAGCACTGGCGTCTGTTCCCAGCAAGTACAGTGTATTGGACTGAAGAGGATCTACTGTTCTTGTCAGGTTCCTAAGCAGACTTGAACTAGATATGGCCGTGTGTGTAGGAAGCACAGTTTTTTTTTTTGAGCAAGCTCACTGTTCTGGCCCTATAGGAAACACAGTAGAGTAGAAGAGTGCTCTTTCTCAAAAGCAGAGTGTGTTTCTTGTAAGGCGAGCTAGCGTTTGTTTCCAGTCCAAAATGGAGTTGAATCACATGCAGTTTTTGGTCCTACCAGCAAGAGTTGTTTTCTCTTAAGGAAAGTCACTATTGCGCTCCCTTTGCCATACACAGTGCAAATAGCAGTCGCGTCTCTTCCCAGCTAGTACAGTGTATTGGACTGAAGAGGAGCTACTGTTCTTGTCAGTTTCCTAAGAAGAGTTGAACTAGATATGGCCCCTGTGTGTAGGAAGCACAGTTCTTTTTTTCTGAGCAAGCTCACTGTTCTGGCCCTATAGGAAACAGAGTAGAGTAGAAGAGTGCTCTTTTCTCAAAAGCAGAGTGTGTTTCTTGTAAAGCGAGCTAGAGTTTGTTTCCCAGTCCTGAATGGAGTTGAGTCACATGCAATTTTTTTGTTCTATGACCAAGAGTTGTTTTCTGGTAAGAAGAGTCACTATTGCGCTCCCATTGCCATAAACAGTGCAAATAGCACATGCGTCTGTTCCCAGCAAGTACAGTGTATTAGACTGAAGAGGAGCTACTGTTCTTCTCAGTTTCCTAAGCAGAGTTGAACTAGATATGGCTCGTGTGTCTAGGAAGCACAGTTCATTTGTTCTGAGCAAGCTCACTGTTTGGACCCCATAGGAAACACAGTAGAGTAGAAGAGTGCTCTTTTCTCAAAAGCAGAGTGTGTTTCTTGTAAGGTGAGCTAGAGTTTGTTTCCCAACCTAAATGGAGTTGAGTCACCTGCAGTTTCTGGTCGTACGAGCAAGAGTTGTTTTCTGGTAAGATGAGTCACTATTGTGCTCCAATTTCCATACACAGTGCAAATAGCACTCACGTCTGTTCTCAGCAAGTACAGTGTATCGGACTGAAGAGGAGCTGCTGTTCTTGTCAGTTTCCTATGCAGAGGTGAACTAGATATGGCCCGTGTGTTTAGGAAGCACAGTTATTATGTTCTGAGCAAGCTCACTGTTCTGGCCCTATAGGAAACACAGTAGAGTAGAAGAGTGCTCTTTTCTCAAAAGCAGAGTGTGTTTCTTGTAAGGCGAGCTAGCGTTTGTTTCCCAGTCCTAAATGGAGTTGAATCACTTGCAGTTTCTGGTCCTATGAGCAAGAGTTGTTTTCTGGTAAGGAAAGTCACTATTGCGCTCCCATTGCCATACATAGTGCAAATAGCACTCGCGTCTTTTCCCAGCAAGTACAGTGTATTGGACTGAAGAGGAGCTACTGTTCTTGTCATTTTCCTAAGAGGAGTTGAACTAGATATGGCCCGTGTGTGTAGGAAACACAGTTCTTTTTTTCTGAGAAAGCACACTGTGCGGACACCATAGGAAACACAGTAGAGTAGATGAGTGCTCTTTTCTCAAAATTAGATTGAGTTCCTTGAAAAGCGAGCTGGTATTTACTTCCCATTCAGAAATGGAGTTGAATCCCATGCAGTTTCTGGTCCTACAAGTAAGAGTTGTTTTCTGGTAAGAAGAGTCACTATGCGCTCCCATTGCCATACACAGTGCAAATAGCACTTGCGTCTGTTCCCAGCAAGTACAGTGTATTGGACTGAAGAGGAGCTACTGTTCTTGTCAGTTTCCTAAGCAGAGTTGAACCAGATATGGCCCGTGTGTGTAGTAAGCACAGTTCTTTTGTTCTGAGCAAGCTCACTGTTCGGACACCATAGGAAACACAGTAGAGTAGAAGAGTGCTCTTTTCTCAAAAGTAGAGTGTGTTTCTTGTAAGTCGAGCTAGTGTTTTTTTCCCAGTCCTAAATGGAGTTGAATCACATGCAGTTTCTGGTCCTACGAGCAAGAGTTGTTTTCTGGTAAGAAGAGTCAATATTGCGCACCCATTGTCATACACAGGGCAAATAGCACTTGCTTCTGTTCCCAGCAAGTACAGTTTATTGGACTGAAGAGGATCTACTGTTCTTGTCAGTTTCCTAAGCAGAGTTGAACCAGATATGGCCCGTGTGTGTAGGAAGCACAGGTCTTTTGTTCTGAGCAAGCTCACAGTTCGGACCCCGTAGAAAACACAATAGACTAGAAGAGTGCCCTTTTCTCAAAAGCAGAGTGTGTTCCTTGTAAGGCGAGCTAGCATTTGTTTCCCAGTCCTAAATGGAGTTGAATCACATCCAGTTTATGGTCCTATGAGCAAGAGTTGTTTTCTGGTAAGGAAAGTCACTATTGCGCTCCCATTCCTATACATAGTGCAAATAGCACTCGCGTCTGTTCCCAGCAAGTACAGTGTATTGGACTGAAGAGGAGCTACTGTTCTTGTCATTTTCATAAGAGGAGTTGAACCAGATATATCCCATGTGTGTAGGAAGCACAGTTCTTTTGTTCTGAGAAAGCACACTATCCGGACATCATAGGAAACACAGTAGAGTAGATGAGTGCCCTATTCTAAAAATTTGATTGTTTTTCTTGAAAGTTGAGCTAGTGTTCGTTTCCCAGTCAGAAATGGAGTTGAGTCCCATGCAGTTTCTGGTACTACGAGCAAGAGTTTTTTTCTGTTAAGAAGAGTCACTATTGTGCTCCCATTGCCATACACAGTGCAAATAGCACTCGCGTCTGTTCCCAGCAAGTACAGTGTATTGGACTGAAGAGCAGCTACTGTTCTTGTCAGTTTCCTAAGCAGAGTTGAACTAGATATGGCCCGTGCGTGTAGGAAGCACAGTTCTTTTGTTCTGAGCAAGCTCACAGTTCGGACCCCGTAGGAAACACAATAGAGTAGAAGAGTGCCCTTTCTCAAAAGCAGAGTGTGTTTTCTGTAAGGCGAGACAGCGTTTGTTACCCAGTACTAAATGGAGTTGAATCACATGCAGTTTCTGGTCCTATGAGCAAGAGTTGTTTTCTGGTAAGGAAAGTCACTATTGCGCTCCCATTCCCATTCATAGTGCAAATAGCACTCGCGTCTGTTCCCAGCAAGTACAGTGTATTGGACTGAAGAGGATCTACTGTTCATGTCAGTTTCCTAAGCAGAGTTGAACTAGATATGGCTCGTATGTGTAGGAAGCACAGTTCTTTTGTTCTGAGAAAGCACACTGTGCGGACACCATCGGAAACACAGTAGAGTAGATGAGAGCTCTTTTCTCAAAATTAGATTGTGTTTCTTGAAAGGCGAGCTAGCATTTGCTTCCCAGTCAGAAATGGAGTTGAATCCCATGCCGTTTCTGGTCCTACGAGCAAGAGATTTTTTCTGGTAAGAAGAGTCACTATTGGGCTCCCATTGCCATACAAGTGCAAATAGCACTGGCGTCTGTTCCCAGCAAGTACAGTGTATTCGAATGAAGAGCAGCTACTGTTCTTGTCAGTTTTCTAAGCAGAGTTGAACTAGATACGGCCCGTGTGTGTAGGAAGCACAGTTCTTTTGTTCTGAGCAAGCTCACTGTGCGGAACACATAGGAAACACAGTAGAGTAGAAGAGTGCTCTTTTCTCAAAAGCAGAGTGTGTTTCTTGTAAGGCGAGCTAGCGTTTTTTTCCCAGTCCTAAATGGAGTTGAATCACATGCAGTTTCTGGTCCTACGAGCAAGAGTTGTTTTCTGATAAGAAGAGTCAATATTGCGCTCCCATTGTCATACACAGGGAAAATAGCACTTGCGTCAGTTCCCAGCATGTACGGTGTATTGGACTGAAGAGAACCTACTGTTCTTGTCAGGTTCCTAAGCAGAATTGAACTAGTTATGGCCGTGTATGTAGGAAGCACAGTTCTTTTGTTCTGAGCAAGCTCTCTGTTCTGGCCCTATAGGAAACACAGTAGAGTAGAAGAGTGCTCTTTTCTCAAAAGCAGAGTGTGTTTCTTTTAAGGCGAGCTAGCGTTTGTTTCCCAGTCCTAAATGGAGTTGAATCACATGCAGTTTTTGGTCCTACCAGCAAGAGTTGTTTTCTCTTAAGGAAAGTCACTATTGCGCTCCCTTTGCCATACACAGTGCAAATAGCAGTCGCGTCTCTTCCCAGCTAGTACAGTGTATTGGACTGAAGAGGAGCTACTGTTCTTGTCAGTTTCCTAAGAAGAGTTGAACTAGATATGGCCCCTGTGTGTAGGAAGCACAGTTCTTTTTTTCTGAGCAAGCTCACTGTTCTGGCCCTATAGGAAACAGAGTAGAGTAGAAGAGTGCTCTTTTCTCAAAAGCAGAGTGTGTTTCTTGTAAAGCGAGCTAGAGTTTGTTTCCCAGTCCTGAATGGAGTTGAGTCACATGCAATTTTTTGTTCTATGAGCAAGAGTTGTTTTCTGGTAAGAAGAGTCACTATTGTGCTCCAATTGCCATACACAGTGTAAATAGCACTCGCGTCTGTTCCCAGAAAGTACAGTGTATTAGACTGAAGAGGAGCTACTGTTCTTGTCAGTTTCCTAAGCAGAGTTGAACTACATATGGTCCGTGTGTGTAGGAAGCACAGTTCTTTTGTTCTGAGCAAGCTCACTGTTTGGACCCCATAGGAAACACAGTAGAGTAGAAGAGTGCTCTTTTCTCTAAAGCAGTGTGTTTCTTGTAAGGCGAGCTAACGTTTGTTTCCCAGTCAGAAATGGAGTTGAATCCCATGCAGTTTGTGGTCCTACGAGCAAGAGTTGTTTTCTGGTAAGAAGAGTCACTATTGTGCTCCCATTGCCATACACAGTGCAAATAGCACTCGCGTCTGTTCCCAGCAAGTACAGTGTATTGGACTGAAGAGCAGCTACTGTTCTTGTCAGTTTTCTAAGCAGAGTTGAACTAGATATGGCCCGAGTGTGTAGGAAGCACAGTTCTTTTGTTCTGAGCAAGCACACTGTTCGGACCCCATAGGAAACACAGTAGAGTAGAAGCATGCTCTTTTCTCAAAAGCAGAGTGTGTTTCTTGTAAGGCGAGATAGCGTTTGTTACCCAGTACTAAATGGAGTTGAATCCGATGCAGTTTGTGGTCCTACGAGCAAGAGTTTTTTTCTGGTAAGAAGAGTCACTATTGCGCTCCCATTGTCATACACAGGGCAAATAGCACTGGCATCTCTTCCCAGCAAGTACAGTGTATTGCACTGAAGAGGATCTACTGTTCTTTTCAGTTTTCTAAGCAAAATTGAACTAGATATGGCTGTGTGTGTAGGAAGCACAGTTCTCTTGTTCTGTTCAAGCTCACTGTTCTGGCCCTATAGGAAACACAGTAGAGTAGAAGAGTGCTCTTTTCTCAAAAGCAGAGTGTGTTTCTTCTAAGGCGAGCTAGCGTTTGTTTCCCAGTGCTCAATGGAGTTGAATCACATCCAATTTCTGGTCCTATGAGCAAGAGTTGTTTTCTGGTAAGGAAAGTCACTATTGCGCTCCCATTGCCATACATAGTGCAAATAGCACTCGCGTCTGTTCCCAGCAAGTACAGTGTATTAGACTGAAGAGGAGCTACTCTTCTTGTCATTTTCGTAAAAGGAGTTGAACTAGATATGGCCCGTGTGTGTAGGAAGCACAGTTTTTGTGTTCTGAGCAAGCTCACTGTTCGGAAAACACATAGGAAACACAGTAGAATAGAAGAGTGCTCTTTTCTCAAAAGCAGAGTGTGCTTCTTGGAAGTCGAGCTAGTGTTTGTTTCCCAGTCCTAAATGGAGTTGAGTCACATGCAGTTTTTTGTCCTATGAGCAACAGTTGTTTTCTGGTAAGACAAGTCACTATTGTGCTCCAATTGCCATACACAGTGCAAATAGCACTCGTGTCTGTTCCCCGCAAGTACAGTGTATTGGACTGAAGAGGATCTACTGTTCTTGCAGTTTCCTAAGCAGAGTTGAACTAGATATGGCCCGTGTGTGTAGGAAGCACAGTTCTTTTGTTCTGAGCAAGCTCACTGTTTGGACCTCATAGGAAACACAGTAGAGTAGAAGAGTGCTCTTTTCTCAAAAGCAGAGTGTGCTTCTTGGAAGTCGAGCTAGTGTTTGTTTCCCAGTCCTAAATGGAGTTGAGTCACATGCAGTTTTTTGTCCTATGAGCAAGAGTTTTTTTCTGGTAAGACAAGTCACTATTGTGCTCAAATTGCCATACACAGTGCAAATAGCACTCGCGTATGTTCCCCGCAAGTACAGTGTATTGGACTGAAGAGGAGCTACTGTTCTTCTCAGTTTCCTAAGCAGAGTTGAACTAGATATGGTCCGTGTGTAGGAAGCACAGTTCTTTTTTTCTGAGCAAGCTCACTGTTCTGGCCCTATAGGAAACACAGTAGAGTAGAAGAGTGCTCTTTTCTCAAAAGCAGAGTGTGTTTCTTGTAAAGCGAGATAGAGTTTGTTTCCCAGTCCTAAATGAAGATGAATCACATGCAGTTTCTGGTCCTACGAGCAAGAGTTGTTTTCTGGTAAGAAGAGTCACTATTGCGCTGCCATTGACATACACAGGTCAAATAGCACTCCCGTCTGTTCCCAGCAAGTACAGTGTATTGGACTGAAGAGGATCTACTGTTCTTGTCAGCTTCCTAAGCAGACTTGAACTAGATATGGCCGTGTGTGTAGGAAGCACAGTTTTTTTGTTCTGAGCAAGCTCACTGTTCGGAACACATAGGAAACACAGTAGAGTAGAAGAGTGCTCTTTTCTCAAAAGCAGAGTGTGTTTCTTGGAAGTCGAGCTAGCGTTTGTTTCCCAGTCCTAAATGGAGTTGAGTCACATGCAGTTTTTTGTCCAACGAGCAAGAGTTGTTTTCTGGTAAGACAAGTCACTATTGTGCTCCAATTGCCATACACAGAGCAAATATCACTCGCTTCTGTTCCCCACAAGTACAGTGTATCGAACTGAAGAGGAGCTACTGTTCTTGTCAGTTTCCTAAGCAGAGTTGAACTAGATATGGCCCGTGTGTGTAGGAAGCACAGTTCTTATGTTCTGAGCAAGCTCACTGTTCTGGCCCTATAGGAAACACAGTAGAGTAGAAGAGTGCTCTTTTCTCAAATGCAGAGTGTGTTTCTTGTAAAGCGAGCTAGAGTTTGTTTCCCAGTCCTAAATGGAGTTGAATCACATGCAGTTACTGGTCCTACGAACAAGAGTTGTTTTCTGGTAAGGAAAGTCACTATTGCGCTCCCATTTCCCTATACAAGGCAAATAGCACTCATGTCTTTTCCCAGCAATTACAGTGTATTGGACTGAATAGGAGCTACTGTTCTTGTCAGTTTCTTAAGCAGAGTTGAACTAGATGTGGTCCGTGTGTGTATTAAGCACAGTTCTTTTGTTCTGAGCAAGCTCACTGTTTGGACCCCATAAGAAACACAGTAGAGTAGAATAGTGCTATTTTCTCTAAAGCAGAGTGTGTTTCTTGTAAGGCGAGCTAGCATTTGTTTCCCAGTCCTAAATGGAGTGGAATCACATGCAGTTTCTAGTCCTATGAGCAAGAGTTGTTTTCTGGTAGGGAAAGTCACTATTGCGCTCCCATTGACATACACAGTGCAAATAGCACATGCGCCTGTTGCCAGCAAGTACAGTGTATTGGACTGAAGAGGAGCTACTGTTCTTGTCAGTTTCCTAAGCAGAGTTGAACTAGTTATGGCCCGTGTGTGTAGGAAGCACAGTTCTTTTGTTCTGAGCAAGCTCACTGTTCGGACCTCATAGGAAACACAGTAGAGTAGAAGGGTGCTCTTTAATCAAAAGCAGAGTGTGTTTCATGGAAGGCGAGCTAGCATTTGTTCCCCAGTCCTAAATGGAGTTGAATCACATGCAGTTTCTGGTCCTACGAGCAAGAGCTGTTTTCTGGTAAGGAAAGTCACTATTTTGCTCCCATTGAAATCCACAGTGCAAATAGCCCTCCCTTCTGTTCCCAGCAAGTACAGTGTATTGGACGGAAGAGGAGCTACTGTTCTTGTCAGTTTCCTAAGCAGAGTTGAACTAGTTATGGCCCTGTGTTGGAAGCACAGTTCTTTTGTTTTCAGCAAGCTCACTGTTCTGGCCCTATAGGAAACACAGTAGAGTCGAAGAGTGCTCTTTTTTCTAAAGCAGAGTGTGTTTCTTGTAAGGCGAGCTAGCGTTTGTTTCCCAGTCCTAAATGGAGTTGAATCACATGCAGTTTCTAGTCTTACGAGCAAGAGTTGTTTTATGGTAACAAGAGTCACTATTGCTATGCCATTGCCATACACAGGACAAATAGCACTGGCGTCTGTTCCCAGCAAGTACAGTGTATTGGACTGAAGAGGATCTACTGTTCTTGTCAGGTTCCTAAGCAGAATTGAACTAGATATGGCCGTTTGTGTAGGAAGCACAGTTTTTTTGTTCTGAGGAAGCTCACTGTTCGGAACACATAGGAAACACAGTAGAGTAGAAGAGTGCTCTTTTCTCAAAAGCAGAGTGTTTTTCTTGGAAGTCGAGCTAGCGTTTGTTTCCCAGTCCCAAATGGAGTTGAGTCACATGCAGTTTTTTGTCCTACGAGCCAGAGTTGTTTTCTCGTAAGACAAGTCACTATTGTGCTCCAATTGCCATACACAGTGTAAATAGCACTCGCGTCTGTTCCCCGAAAGTACTGTGTATGGGACTGAAGAGGAGCTAGTGTTCTTGTCCGTTTCCTAAGCAGAGTTGAACTAGATATGGCCCGTGTGTGTAGGAAGCACAGTTCTTTTGTTCTGAGGAAGCTCACTGTTCGGACCCGTTAGGAAACACAGTAGAGTAGAAGAGTGCTCTTTTCTCAAAAGCAGAGTGTGTTTCATGTAAGGCGAGCTAGCATTTGTTTCCCAGTCCTAAATGGAGTTGAATCACATGCAGTTTCTGGTCCTACGAGCAAGAGTTGTTTTCTGGAAAGGAAAGTCACTATTGCGCTCCCATTGCCATTCACAGTGCAAATAGCACTCGCGTCTGTTCCCAGCAAGTACAGTGTATCCGACTGAAGAGGAGCTACTGTTCCTGTCAGTTTCCTAAGCAGAGTTGAACAAATACGGCTCGTGTGTAGTAAGCACAGTTCTTTGTTCTGAGCATTCTCACTGTTCTGGCCCTATAGGAAACACAGTAGAGTAGAAGAGTGCTATTTTCTCTAAAGCAGAGTGTGTTTCTGTAAGGTGAGCTAGCTTTTGTTTCCCAGTCCTAAATGGAGTTGAAACACATGCAGTTTCTGGTCCTACGAGCAAGAGTTTTTTTATGGTAAGAAGAGTCACTATTGTGCTGCCATTGCCATACACAGGACAAATAGCACTGGCGTCTGTTCCCAGCACGTACAGTGTATTGGACTGAAGAGGATCTACTGTTCTTGTCAGGTTCCTAAGCAGAATTGAACTAGATATGGCCATGTGAGTAGGAAGCACTGTTCTTTTGTTCTGAGCAAGCTCAATTTTCAGACACCATAGGAAACACAGTAGAGTAGAAGAGTGCTCTTTTCTCAAAAGCAGAGTGTGTTTTTGTAAGGCGAGCTAGCGTTTGTTTCCTACTCCTAAATGGAGTTGAATCACATGCAGTTTCTGGTCCTACGAGCAAGAGTTGTTTTCTGGTAAGGAAAGTCACTATTGCGCTCCCATTGCCCTACACAAGGCAAATAGCACTCGCGTCTTTTCAAAGCAAGTACAGTGTATTGGACTGAATAGGAGCTACTGTTCTTGTCAGTTTCCTAAGCAGAGTTGAACTAGATATGGTCCGTGTGTGTACGAAGCACAGTTCTTTTGCTCTGAGCAAGCTCACTGTTTGGACCCCATAGGAAACACAGTAGAGTAGAAGAGTGCTCTTTTCTCAAAAGCAGAGTGTGTTTCTTGTAAGGCGAGCTAGCGTTTGTTTCCCAGTCCTAAATGGAGTTGACTCACATGCAGTTTTTTGTCCTACGACCAAGAGTTGTTTTCTGGTAGGGCTTTCACTATTGTGCTCCAATTGCCATACACAGTGCAAATAGCACTCGCGTCTGTTCCCTGCAAGTACAGTATATTGGACTGAAGAGGAGCTACTGTTCTTGTCAGTTTCCTAAGCAGAGTTGAACTAGATATGGCCCGTGTGTAGAAAGCACAGTTCTTTATTCTGAGCAAGCTCACTGTTCTGGCCCTATAGGAAACACAGTAGAGTAGAAGAGTGCTCTTTTCTCTAAAGCAGAGTGTGTTTCTGTAAGGTGAGCTAGCTTTTGTTTCCCAGTCCTAAATGGAGTTGAATCACATGCAGTTTCTGGTCCTACGAGCAAGAGTTGATTTATGGTAAGAAGAGTCACTATTGTGCTGCCATTGCCATACACAGGACAAATAGCACTGGCGTCTGTTCCCAGCAAGTACAGTGTATTGGACTGAAGAGGATCTACTGTTATTGTCAGGTTCCTAAGCAGAATTGAACTAGATATGACCATGTGTGTAGGAAGCACAGTTCTTGTGTTCTGAGCAAGCTCACTGTTCGGACACCATAGGAAACACAGTAGAGTAGAAGAGTGCTCTTTTCTCAAAAGCAGAGTGTGTTTTTGTAAGGCGAGCTAGCGTTTGTTTCCTAGTCCTAAATGGAGTTGAATCACATGCAGTTTCTGGTCCTATGAGCAAGAGTTGTTTTCTGGTAAGGAAAGTCACTATTGCGCTCCCATTAACCTACACAAGGCTAATAGCACTCGCGTCTTTTCCCAGCAAGTACAGTGTATTGGAGTGAATAGGAGCTACTCTTCTTGTCAGTTTCCTAAGCAGAGTTGAACTAAATATGGTCCGTATGTGTAGGAAGCACAGTTCTTTTGTTCTGAGCAAGCTCACTGTTTGGATCCCATAGGAAACACAGTAGAGTAAAAGAGTGCTCTTTTCTCTAAAGCAGAGTGTGTTTTTGTAAGGCGAGCTAGCATTTGTTTCCCAGTCCTAAATGGAGTGGAATCACATGCAGTTTGTGGTCCTACGAGCAAGAGTTGTTTTCTGGTAAGGAAAGTCACTATTGCGCTCCCATTGCCATACTCAGTGCAAATAGCCCTCCCGTCTGTTCCCAGCAAGTACAGTGTATTGGACTGAAGAGGAGCTACTGTTCTTGTCAGTTTCCTAAGCAGAATTGAACTAGATATGACCATGTGTGTAGGAAGCACAGTTCTTTTGTTCTGAGCAAGCTCAATGTTCGGACACCATAGGAAACACAGTAGAGTAGAAGAGTGCTCTTTTCTCAAAAGCAGAGTGTGTTTTTGTAAGGCGAGCTAGCGTTTGTTTCCTAGTCCTAAATGGAGTTGAATCACATGCAGTTTCTGGTCCTATGAGCAAGAGTTGTTTTCTGGTAAGGAAAGTCACTATTGTGCTCCCATTACCCTACACAAGGCTAATAGCACTCGCGTCTTTTCCCACCAAGTACAGTGTATTGGACTGAAGAGGAGCTACTGTTCTTCTCAGTTTCCTAAGCAGAGTTGAACTAGATATGGTCCGTGTGTGTAGGAAGCACAGTTCTTTTTTTCTGAGCAAGCTCACTGTTCTGGCCCTATAGGAAACACAGTAGAGTAGAAGAGTGCTCTTTTCTCAAAAGCAGAGTGTGTTTCTTGTAAAGCGAGCTAGAGTTTGTTTCCCAGTCCTAAATGGAGTTGAATCACATGCAGTTTCTGGTCCTACGAGCAAGAGTTGTTTTCTGGTAAGAAGAGACACTATTGCGCTGTCATTGACATACACAGGACAAATAGCACTGGCGTCTGTTCCCAGCAAGTACAGTGTATTGGACTGAAGAGGATCTACTGTTCTTGTCAGCTTCCTAAGCAGACTTGAACTAGATATGGCCGTGTGTGTAGGTAGCACAGTTTTTTTGTTCTGAGCAAGCTCACTGTTCGGAACACATAGGAAACACAGTAGAGTAGAAGAGTGCTCTTTTCTCAAAAGCAGAGTGTGTTTGTTGGAAGTCGAGCTAGCGTTTGTTTCCCAGTCCTAAATGGAGTTGAGTCACATGCAGTTTTTTGTCCAACGAGCAAGAGTTGTTTTCTGGTAAGACAAGTCACTATTGTGCTCCAATTGCCATACACAGTGCAAATAGCACTCGCGTCTGTTCCCCGAAAGTACTGTGTATGGGACTGAAGAGGAGCTAGTGTTCTTGTCAGTTTCCTAAGCAGAGTTGAACTAGATTTGGCCCGTGTGTGTAGGAAGCACAGTTCTTTTGTTTTGAGGAAGCTCACTGTTCGGACGCCATAGGAAACATAGTAGAGTAGAAGAGTGCTCTTTTCTCAAAAGCAGAGTGTGTTTCATGTAAGGCGAGCTAGCATTTGTTTCCCAGTCCTAAATGGAGTTAAATCACATGCAGTTTCTGGTCCTACGAGCAAGAGTTGTTTTCTGGAAAGGAAAGTCACTATTGCGCTCCCATTGCCATACACAGTGCAAATAGCCCTCGCGTCTGTTCCCAGCAAGTACAGTGTATCGGACTGAAGAGGAGCTACTGTTCCTGTCAGTTTCCTAAGCAGAGTTGAACTAGATATGGCTCGTGTGTAGTTAGCACAGTTCTTTGTTCTGAGGATTCTCACTGTTCTGGCCCTATAGGAAACACAGTAGAGTAGAAGAGTGCTATTTTCTCTAAAGCAGAGTGTGTTTCTGTAAGGTGAGCTAGCTTTTGTTTTCCAGTCCTAAATGGAGTTGAATCACATGCAGTTTCTGGTCCTACGAGCAAGAGTTTTTTTATGGTAAGAACAGTCACTATTGTGCTGCCATTGCCATACACAGGACAAATAGCACTGGCGTCTGTTCCCAGCACGTACAGTTTATTGGACTGAAGAGGATCTACTGTTCTTGTCAGGTTCCTAAGCAGAATTGAACTACATATGGCCATGTGTGTAGGAAGCACAGTTCTTTTGTTCTGAGCAAGCTCAATGTTCGGACAACATAGGAAACACAGTAGAGTAGAAGAGTGCTCTTTTCTCAAAAGCAGAGTGTGTTTTTGTAAGGCGAGCTAGCGTTTGTTTCCTACTCCTAAATGGAGTTGAATCACATGCAGTTTCTGGTCCTACGAGCAAGAGTTGTTTTCTGGTAAGGAAAGTCACTATTGCGCTCCCATTGCCCTACACAAGGCAAATAGCACTCGCGTCTTTTCCCAGCAAGTACAGTGTATTGGACTGAATAGGAGCTACTTTTCTTGTCAGTTTCCTAAGCAGAGTTGAACTAGATATGGCCCGTGTGTGTAGGAAGCACAGTTCTTTTGTTCTGAGCAAGCTCACTGTTCTGGCCCTATAGGAAACACAGTAGAGTAGAAGAGTGCTCTTTTCTCAAAAGCAGAGTGTGTTTCTTGTAAAGCGAGCTAGAGTTTGTTTCCCAGTCCTAAATGGAGTTGAATCACATGCAGTTTCTGGTCCTACGAGCAAGAGTTGTTTTCTGGTAAGAAGAGACACTATTGCGCTGTCATTGACATACACAGGACAAATAGCACTGGCGTCTGTTCCCAGCAAGTACAGTGTATTGGACTGAAGAGGATCTACTGTTCTTGTCAGCTTCCTAAGCAGACTTGAACTAGATATGGCCGTGTGTGTAGGTAGCACAGTTTTTTTGTTCTGAGCAAGCTCACTGTTCGGAACACATAGGAAACACAGTAGAGTAGAAGAGTGCTCTTTTCTCAAAAGCAGAGTGTGTTTGTTGGAAGTCGAGCTAGCGTTTGTTTCCCAGTCCTAAATGGAGTTGAGTCACATGCAGTTTTTTGTCCAACGAGCAAGAGTTGTTTTCTGGTAAGACAAGTCACTATTGTGCTCCAATTGCCATACACAGTGCAAATAGCACTCGCGTCTGTTCCCCGAAAGTACTGTGTATGGGACTGAAGAGGAGCTAGTGTTCTTGTCAGTTTCCTAAGCAGAGTTGAACTAGATATGGCCCGTGTGTGTAGGAAGCACAGTTCTTTTGTTTTGAGGAAGCTCACTGTTCGGACGCCATAGGAAACATAGTAGAGTAGAAGAGTGCTCTTTTCTCAAAAGCAGAGTGTGTTTCATGTAAGGCGAGCTAGCATTTGTTTCCCAGTCCTAAATGGAGTTAAATCACATGCAGTTTCTGGTCCTACGAGCAAGAGTTGTTTTCTGGAAAGGAAAGTCACTATTGCGCTCCCATTGCCATACACAGTGCAAATAGCACTCGCGTCTGTTCCCAGCAAGTACAGTGTATCGGACTGAAGAGGAGCTACTGTTCCTGTCAGTTTCCTAAGCAGAGTTGAACTAGATATGGCTCGTGTGTAGTTAGCACAGTTCTTTGTTCTGAGGATTCTCACTGTTCTGGCCCTATAGGAAACACAGTAGAGTAGAAGAGTGCTATTTTCTCTAAAGCAGAGTGTGTTTCTGTAAGGTGAGCTAGCTTTTGTTTTCCAGTCCTAAATGGAGTTGAATCACATGCAGTTTCTGGTCCTACGAGCAAGAGTTTTTTTATGGTAAGAACAGTCACTATTGTGCTGCCATTGCCATACACAGGACAAATAGCACTGGCGTCTGTTCCCAGCACGTACAGTTTATTGGACTGAAGAGGATCTACTGTTCTTGTCAGGTTCCTAAGCAGAATTGAACTACATATGGCCATGTGTGTAGGAAGCACAGTTCTTTTGTTCTGAGCAAGCTCAATGTTCGGACAACATAGGAAACACAGTAGAGTAGAAGAGTGCTCTTTTCTCAAAAGCAGAGTGTGTTTTTGTAAGGCGAGCTAGCGTTTGTTTCCTACTCCTAAATGGAGTTGAATCACATGCAGTTTCTGGTCCTACGAGCAAGAGTTGTTTTCTGGTAAGGAAAGTCACTATTGCGCTCCCATTGCCCTACACAAGGCAAATAGCACTCGCGTCTTTTCCCAGCAAGTACAGTGTATTGGACTGAATAGGAGCTACTTTTCTTGTCAGTTTCCTAAGCAGAGTTGAACTAGATATGGCCCGTGTGTGTAGGAAGCACAGTTCTTTTGTTCTGAGCAAGCTCACTGTTTGGACCCCATAGGAAACACAGTAGAGTAGAAGAGTGCTCTTTTCTCAAAAGCAGAGTGTGTTTCTTGTAAGGCGAGCTAGTGTTTGTTTCCCAGTTCTAAATGGAGTTGACTCACATGCAGTTTCAAATCCTACGAGCAAGGGTTGTTTTCTGGTAGGGCGAGTCACTATTGTGCTCCAATTGCCATACACAGTGCAAATAGCACTCGCGTCTGTTCCCTGCAAGTACAGTGTATCGGACTGAAGAGGATCTACTGTTCTTGTCAGGTTCCTAAGCAGAGTTGAACTAGATATGGCCCGTGTGTAGAAAGCACAGTTCTTTATTCTGAGCAAGCTCACTGTTCTGGCCCTATAGGAAACACAGTAGAGTAGAAGAGTGCTCTTTTCTCTAAAGCAGAGTGTGTTTCTGTAAGGTGAGCTAGCTTTTGTTTCCCAGTCCTAAATGGAGTTGAATCACATGCAGTTTCTGGTCCTACGAGCAAGAGTTGTTTTATGGTAAGAAGAGTCACTATTGTGCTGCCATTGCCATACACAGGACAAATAGCACTGGCGTCTGTTCCCAGCAAGTACAGTGTATTGGACTGAAGAGGATCTACTGTTATTGTCAGGTTCCTAAGCAGAATTGAACTAGATATGACCATGTGTGTAGGAAGCACAGTTCTTTTGTTCTGAGCAAGCTCACTGTTCGGACACCATAGGAAACACAGTAGAGTAGAAGAGTGCTCTTTTCTCAAAAGCAGAGTGTGTTTTTGTAAGGCGAGCTAGCGTTTGTTTCCTAGTCCTAAATGGAGTTGAATCACATGCAGTTTCTGGTCCTATGAGCAAGAGTTGTTTTCTGGTAAGGAAAGTCACTATTGCGCTCCCATTACCCTACACAAGGCTAATAGCAATCGCGTCTTTTCCCAGCAAATACAGTGTATTGGACTGAAGAGGAGCTACTGTTCTTCTCAGTTTCCTAAGCAGAGTTGAACTAGATATGGTCCGTGTGTGTAGGAAGCACAGTTCTTTTTTTCTGAGCAAGCTCACTGTTCTGGCCCTATAGGAAACACAGTAGAGTAGAAGAGTGCTCTTTTCTCAAAGGCAGAGTGTGTTTCTTGTAAAGCGAGCTAGAGTTTGTTTCCCAGTCCTAAATGGAGTTGAATCACATGCAGTTTCTGGTCCTACGAGCAAGAGTTGTTTTCTGGTAAGAAGAGACACTATTGCGCTGTCATTGACATACACAGGACAAATAGCACTGGCGTCTGTTCCCAGCAAGTACAGTGTATTGGACTGAATAGGATCTACTGTTCTTGTCAGGTTCCTAAGCAGACTTGAACTAGATATGGCCGTGTGTGTAGGAAGCACAGTTTTTTTGTTCTGAGCAAGCTCACTGTTCGGAACACATAGGAAACACAGTAGAGTAGAAGAGTGCTCTTTTCTCAAAAGCAGAGTGTGTTTGTTGGAAGTCGAGCTAGCGTTTGTTTCCCAGTCCTAAATGGAGTTGAGTCACATGCAGTTTTTTGTCCAACGAGCAAGAGTTGTTTTCTGGTAAGACAAGTCACTATTGTGCTCCAATTGCCATACGCAGTGCAAATAGCACTCGCGTCTGTTCCCCGAAAGTACTGTGTATGGGACTGAAGAGGAGCTAGTGTTCTTGTCAGTTTCCTAAGCAGAGTTGAACTAGATATGGCCCGTGTGTGTAGGAAGCACAGTTCTTTTGTTCTGAGGAAGCTCACTGTTCGGACCCCATAGGAAACACAGTAGAGTAGAAGAGTGCTCTTTTCTCAAAAGCAGAGTGTGTTTCATGTAAGGCGAGCTAGCATTTGTTTCCCAGTCCTAAATGGAGTTAAATCACATGCAGTTTCTGGTCCTACGAGCAAGAGTTGTTTTCTGGAAAGGAAAGTCAGTATTGCGCTCCCATTGCCATACACAGTGCAAATAGCCCTCGCGTCTGTTCCCAGCAAGTACAGTGTATCGGACTGAAGAGGAGCTACTGTTCCTGTCAGTTTCCTAAGCAGAGTTGAACTAGATATGGCTCGTGTGTAGTAAGCACAGTTCTTTGTTCTGAGGATTCTCACTGTTCTGGCCCTATAGGAAACACAGTAGAGTAGAAGAGTGCTGTTTTCTCTAAAGCAGAGTGTGTTTCTGTAAGGTGAGCTAGCTTTTGTTTCCCAGTCCTAAATGGAGTTGAATCACATGCAGTTTCTGGTTCTACGAGCAAGAGTTTTTTTATGGTAAGAACAGTCACTATTGTGCTGCCATTGCCATACACAGGACAAATAGCACTGGCGTCTGTTCCCAGCACGTACAGTGTATTGGACTGAAGAGGATCTACTGTTCTTGTCAGGTTCCTAAGCAGAATTGAACTACATATGGCCATGTGTGTAGGAAGCACAGTTCTTTTGTTCTGAGCAAGCTCAATGTTCGGACACCATAGGAAACACAGTAGAGTAGAAGAGTGCTCTTTTCTCAAAAGCAGAGTGTGTTTTTGTAAGGCGAGCTAGCGTTTGTTTCCTACTCCTAAATGGAGTTGAATCACATGCAGTTTCTGGTCCTACGAGCAAGAGTTGTTTTCTGGTAAGGAAAGTCACTATTGCGCTCCCATTGCCCTACACAAGGCAAATAGCACTCGCGTCTTTTCCCAGCAAGTACAGTGTATTGGACTGAATAGGAGCTACTGTTCTTGTCAGTTTCCTAAGCAGAGTTGAACTAGATATGGTCCGTGTGTGTAGGAAGCACAGTTCTTTTGTTCTGAGCAAGCTCACTGTTTGGACCCCATAGGAAACACAGTAGAGTAGAAGAGTGCTCTTTTCTCAAAAGCAGAGTGTGTTTCTTGTAAGGCGAGCTAGCCTTTGTTTCCCAGTACTAAATGGAGTTGACTCACATGCAGTTTCAAATCCTACGAGCAAGGGTTGTTTTCTGGTAGGGCGAGTCACTATTGTGCTCCAATTGCCATACACAGTGCAAATAGCACTCGCGTCTGTTCCCTGCAAGTACAGTGTATCGGACTGAAGAGGATCTACTGTTCTTGTCAGGTTCCTAAGCAGAGTTGAACTAGATATGGCCCGTGTGTAGAAAGCACAGTTCTTTATTCTGAGCAAGCTCACTGTTCTGGCCCTATAGGAAACACAGTAGAGTAGAAGAGTGCTCTTTTCTCTAAAGCAGAGTGTGTTTCTGTAAGGTGAGCTAGCTTTTGTTTCCCAGTCCTAAATGGAGTTGAATCACATGCAGTTTCTGGTCCTACGAGCAAGAGTTGTTTTATGGTAAGAAGAGTCACTATTGTGCTGCCATTGCCATACACAGGACAAATAGCACTGGCGTCTGTTCCCAGCAAGTACAGTGTATTGGACTGAAGAGGATCTACTGTTATTGTCAGGTTCCTAAGCAGAATTGAACTAGATATGACCATGTGTGTAGGAAGCACAGTTCTTTTGTTCTGAGCAAGCTCACTGTTCGGACACCATAGGAAACACAGTAGAGTAGAAGAGTGCTCTTTTCTCAAAAGCAGAGTGTGTTTTTGTAAGGCGAGCTAGCGTTTGTTTCCTAGTCCTAAATGGAGTTGAATCACATGCAGTTTCTGGTCCTATGAGCAAGAGTTGTTTTCTGGTAAGGAAAGTCACTATTGCGCTCCCATTACCCTACACAAGGCTAATAGCAATCGCGTCTTTTCCCAGCAAATACAGTGTATTGGACTGAAGAGGAGCTACTGTTCTTCTCAGTTTCCTAAGCAGAGTTGAACTAGATATGGTCCGTGTGTGTAGGAAGCACAGTTCTTTTTTTCTGAGCAAGCTCACTGTTCTGGCCCTATAGGAAACACAGTAGAGTAGAAGAGTGCTCTTTTCTCAAAGGCAGAGTGTGTTTCTTGTAAAGCGAGCTAGAGTTTGTTTCCCAGTCCTAAATGGAGTTGAATCACATGCAGTTTCTGGTCCTACGAGCAAGAGTTGTTTTCTGGTAAGAAGAGACACTATTGCGCTGTCATTGACATACACAGGACAAATAGCACTGGCGTCTGTTCCCAGCAAGTACAGTGTATTGGACTGAATAGGATCTACTGTTCTTGTCAGGTTCCTAAGCAGACTTGAACTAGATATGGCCGTGTGTGTAGGAAGCACAGTTTTTTTGTTCTGAGCAAGCTCACTGTTCGGAACACATAGGAAACACAGTAGAGTAGAAGAGTGCTCTTTTCTCAAAAGCAGAGTGTGTTTGTTGGAAGTCGAGCTAGCGTTTGTTTCCCAGTCCTAAATGGAGTTGAGTCACATGCAGTTTTTTGTCCAACGAGCAAGAGTTGTTTTCTGGTAAGACAAGTCACTATTGTGCTCCAATTGCCATACACAGTGCAAATAGCACTCGCGTCTGTTCCCCGAAAGTACTGTGTATGGGACTGAAGAGGAGCTAGTGTTCTTGTCAGTTTCCTAAGCAGAGTTGAACTAGATATGGCCCGTGTGTGTAGGAAGCACAGTTCTTTTGTTCTGAGGAAGCTCACTGTTCGGACCCCATAGGAAACACAGTAGAGTAGAAGAGTGCTCTTTTCTCAAAAGCAGAGTGTGTTCCTTGTAAGGCGAGCTAGCATTTGTTTCCCAGTCCTAAGTGGAGTTAAATCACATGCAGTTTCTGGTCCTACGAGCAAGAGTTGTTTTCTGGAAAGGAAAGTCAGTATTGCGCTCCCATTGCCATACACAGTGCAAATAGCCCTCGCGTCTGTTCCCAGCAAGTACAGTGTATCGGACTGAAGAGGAGCTACTGTTCCTGTCAGTTTCCTAAGCAGAGTTGAACTAGATATGGCTCGTGTGTAGTAAGCACAGTTCTTTGTTCTGAGGATTCTCACTGTTCTGGCCCTATAGGAAACACAGTAGAGTAGAAGAGTGCTGTTTTCTCTAAAGCAGAGTGTGTTTCTGTAAGGTGAGCTAGCTTTTGTTTCCCAGTCCTAAATGGAGTTGAATCACATGCAGTTTCTGGTTCTACGAGCAAGAGTTTTTTTATGGTAAGAACAGTCACTATTGTGCTGCCATTGCCATACACAGGACAAATAGCACTGGCGTCTGTTCCCAGCACGTACAGTGTATTGGACTGAAGAGGATCTACTGTTCTTGTCAGGTTCCTAAGCAGAATTGAACTACATATGGCCATGTGTGTAGGAAGCACAGTTCTTTTGTTCTGAGCAAGCTCAATGTTCGGACACCATAGGAAACACAGTAGAGTAGAAGAGTGCTCTTTTCTCAAAAGCAGAGTGTGTTTTTGTAAGGCGAGCTAGCGTTTGTTTCCTACTCCTAAATGGAGTTGAATCACATGCAGTTTCTGGTCCTACGAGCAAGAGTTGTTTTCTGGTAAGGAAAGTCACTATTGCGCTCCCATTGCCCTACACAAGGCAAATAGCACTCGCGTCTTTTCCCAGCAAGTACAGTGTATTGGACTGAATAGGAGCTACTGTTCTTGTCAGTTTCCTAAGCAGAGTTGAACTAGATATGGTCCGTGTGTGTAGGAAGCACAGTTCTTTTGTTCTGAGCAAGCTCACTGTTTGGACCCCATAGGAAACACAGTAGAGTAGAAGAGTGCTCTTTTCTCAAAAGCAGAGTGTGTTTCTTGTAAGGCGAGCTAGCCTTTGTTTCCCAGTACTAAATGGAGTTGACTCACATGCAGTTTTTTGTCCTACGAGCAAGAGTTGTTTTCTGGTAGGGCGAGTCACTATTGTGCTCCAATTGCCATACACAGTGCAAATAGCACTCGCGTCTGTTCCCTGCAAGTACAGTGTATCGGACTGAAGAGGATCTACTGTTCTTGTCAGGTTCCTAAGCAGAGTTGAACTAGATGGCCCGTGTGTAGAAAGCACAGTTCTTTATTCTGAGCAAGCTCACTGTTCTGGCCCTATAGGAAACACAGTAGAGTAGAAGAGTGCTCTTTTCTCTAAAGCAGAGTGTGTTTCTGTAAGGTGAGCTAGCTTTTGTTTCCCAGTCCTAAATGGAGTTGAATCACATGCAGTTTCTGGTCCTACGAGCAAGAGTTGTTTTATGGTAAGAAGAGTCACTATTGTGCTGCCATTGCCATACACAGGACAAATAGCACTGGCGTCTGTTCCCAGCAAGTACAGTGTATTGGACTGAAGAGGATCTACTGTTATTGTCAGGTTCCTAAGCAGAATTGAACTAGATATGACCATGTGTGTAGGAAGCACAGTTCTTTTGTTCTGAGCAAGCTCACTGTTCGGACACCATAGGAAACACAATAGAGTAGAAGAGTGCTCTTTTCTCAATTGCAGAGTGTGTTTTTGTAAGGCGAGCAATCGTTTGTTTCCTAGTCCTAAATGGAGTTGAATCACATGCAGTTTCTGGTCCTATGAGCAAGAGTTGTTTTCTGGTAAGGAAAGTCACTATTGCGCTCCCATTACCCTACACAAGGCTAATAGCTCTCGCGTCTTTTCCCAGCAAGTACAGTGTATTGGAGTGAATAGGAGCTACTGTTCTTGTCAGTTTCCTAAGCAGAGTTGAACTAGGTATGGTCCGTATGTGTAGGAAGCACAGTTCTTTTGTTCTGAGCAAGCTCACTGTTTGGATCCCATAGGAAACACAGTAGAGTAAAAGAGTGCTCTTTTCACTAAAGCAGAGTGTGTTTTTGTAAGGCGAGCTCGCATTTGTTTCCCAGTCCTAATTGGAGTGGAATCACATGCAGTTTCTGGTCCTATGAGCAAGAGTTGTTTTCTGGTAAGGAAAGTCACTATTGCACTCCCATTGCCATACTCAGTGCAAATAGCCCTCCCGTCTGTTCCCAGCAAGTACAGTGTATTGGAATGAAGAGGAGCTACTGTTCTTCTCAGTTTCCTAAGCAGAGTTGAACTAGATATGGTCCGTGTGTGTAGGAAGCACAGTTCTTTTTTTCTGAGCAAGCTCACTGTTCTGGCCCTATAGGAAACACAGTAGAGTAGAAGAGTGCTCTTTTCTCAAAAGCAGAGTGTGTTTCTTGTAAAGCGAGATAGAGTTTTTTTCCCAGTCCTAAATGGAGATGAATCACATGCAGTTTCTGGTCCTACGAGCAAGAGTTGTTTTCTGGTAGGGCGAGTCACTATTGTGCTCCAATTGCCATACACAGTGCAAATAGCACTCGCGTCTGTTCCCTGCAAGTACAGTGTATCGGACTGAAGAGGATCTACTGTTCTTGTCAGGTTCCTAAGCAGAGTTGAACTAGATATGGCCCGTGTGTAGAAAGCACAGTTCTTTATTCTGAGCAAGCTCACTGTTCTGGCCCTATAGGAAACACAGTAGAGTAGAAGAGTGCTCTTTTCTCTAAAGCAGAGTGTGTTTCTGTAAGGTGAGCTAGCTTTTGTTTCCCAGTCCTAAATGGAGTTGAATCACATGCAGTTTCTGGTCCTATGAGCAAGAGTTGTTTTATGGTAAGAAGAGTCACTATTGTGCTGCCATTGCCATACACAGGACAAATAGCACTGGCGTCTGTTCCCAGCAAGTACAGTGTATTGGACTGAAGAGGATCTACTGTTATTGTCAGGTTCCTAAGCAGAATTGAACTAGATATGACCATGTGTGTAGGAAGCACAGTTCTTTTGTTCTGAGCAAGCTCACTGTTCGGACACCATAGGAAACACAGTAGAGTAGAAGAGTGCTCTTTTCTCAAAAACAGAGTGTGTATTTGTAAGGCGAGCTAGCGTTTGTTTCCTAGTCCTAAATGGAGTTGAATCACATGCAGTTTCTGGTCCTATGAGCAAGAGTTGTTTTCTGGTAAGGAAAGTCACTATTGCGCTCCCATTACCCTACACAAGGCTAATAGCACTCGCGTTTTTTCCCAGCAAGTACAGTGTATTGGACTGAAGAGGAGCTACTGTTCTTCTCAGTTTCCTAAGCAGAGTTGAACTAGATATGGTCCGTGTGTGTAGGAAGCACAGTTCTTTTTTTCTGAGCAAGCTCACTGTTCTGGCCCTATAGGAAACACAGTAGAGTAGAAGAGTGCTCTTTTCTCAAAAGCAGAGTGTGTTTCTTGTAAAGCGAGCTAGAGTTTGTTTCCCAGTCCTAAATGGAGTTGAATCACATGCAGTTTCTGGTCCTTCGAGCAAGAGTTGTTTTCTGGTAAGAAGAGACACTATTGCGCTGTCATTGACATACACAGGACAAATAGCACTGGCGTCTGTTCCCAGCAAGTACAGTGTATTGGACTGAAGAGGATCTACTGTTCTTGTCAGGTTCCTAAGCAGACTTGAACTAGATATGGCCGTGTGTGTAGGAAGCACAGTTTTTGTGTTCTGAGCAAGCTCACTGTTCGGAACACATAGGAAACACAGTAGAGTAGAAGAGTGCTCTTTTCTCAAAAGCAGAGTGTGTTTGTTGGAAGTCGAGCTAGCGTTTGTTTCCCAGTCCTAAATGGAGTTGAGTCACACGCAGTTTTTTGTCCAACGAGCAAGAGTTGTTTTCTGGTAAGACAAGTCACTATTGTGCAACAATTGCCATACACAGTGCAAATAGCACTCGCGTCTGTTCCCCGAAAGTACTGTGTATGGGACTGAAGAGGAGCTAGTGTTCTTGTCAGTTTCCTAAGGAGAGTTGAACTAGATATGGCCCGTGTGTGTAGGAAGCACAGTTCTTTTGTTCTGAGGAAGCTCACTGTTCGGACCCCATAGGAAACACAGTAGAGTAGAAGAGTGCTCTTTTCTCAAAAGCAGAGTGTGTTTCATGTAAGGCGAGCTAGCATTTGTTTCCCAGTCAAAAATGGAGTTAAATCACATGCAGTTTCTGGTCCTACGAGCAAGAGTTGTTTTCTGGAAAGGAAAGTCACTATTGCGCTCCCATTGCCATACACAGTGCAAATAGCACTCGCGTCTGTTCCCAGCAAGTACAGTGTATCGGACTGAAGAGGAGCTACTGTTCCTGTCAGTTTCCTAAGCAGAGTTGAACTAGATATGGCTCGTGTGTAGTAAGCACAGTTCTTTGTTCTGAGGATTCTCACTGTTCTGGCACTATAGGAAACACAGTAGAGTAGAAGAGTGCTATTTTCTCTAAAGCAGAGTGTGTTTCTGTAAGGTGAGCTAGCTTTTGTTTCCCAGTCCTAAATGGAGTTGAATCACATGCAGTTTCTGGTCCTACGAGCAAGAGTTTTTTTATGGTAAGAAGAGTCACTATTGTGCTGCCATTGCCATACACAGGACAAATAGCACTGGCGTCTGTTCCCAGCACGTACAGTGTATTGGACTGAAGAGGATCTACTGTTCTTGTCAGGTTCCTAAGCAGAATTGAACTACATATGGCCATGTGTGTAGGAAGCACAGTTCTTTTGTTCTGAGCAAGCTCAATGTTCGGACACCATAGGAAACACAGTAGAGTAGAAGAGTGCTATTTTCTCAAAAGCAGAGTGTGTTTTTGTAAGGCGAGCTAGCGTTTGTTTCCTACTCCTAAATGGAGTTGAATCACATGCAGTTTCTGGTCCTACGAGCAAGAGTTGTTTTCTGGTAAGGAAAGTCACTATTGCGCTCCCATTGCCCTACACAAGGCAAATAGCACTCGCGTCTTTTCCCAGCAAGTACAGTGTATTGGACTGAATAGGAGCTACTGTTCTTGTCAGTTTCCTAAGCAGAGTTGAACTAGATATTGTCCGTGTGTGTAGGAAGCACAGTTCTTTTGTTCTGAGCAAGCTCACTGTTTGGACCCCTTGGAAACACAGTAGAGTAGAAGAGTGCTCTTTTCTCAAAAGCAGAGTGTGTTTCTTGTAAGGCGAGCTAGCCTTTGTTTCCCAGTCCTAAATGGAGTTGACTCACATGCAGTTTTTTGTCCTACGAGCAAGAGTTGTTTTCTGGTAGGGCGAGTCACTATTGTGCTCCAATTGCCATACACAGTGCAAATAGCACTCGCGTCTGTTCCCTGCAAGTACAGTGTATCGGACTGAAGAGGATCTACTGTTCTTGTCAGGTTCCTAAGCAGAGTTGAACTAGATATGGCCCGTGTGTAGAAAGCACAGTTCTTTATTCTGAGCAAGCTCACTGTTCTGGCCCTATAGGAAACACAGTAGAGTAGAAGAGTGCTCTTTTCTCTAAAGCAGAGTGTGTTTCTGTAAGGTGAGCTAGCTTTTGTTTCCCAGTCCTAAATGGAGTTGAATCACATGCAGTTTCTGGTCCTACGAGCAAGAGTTGTTTTATGGTAAGAAGAGTCACTATTGTGCTGCCATTGCCATACACAGGACAAATAGCACTGGCGTCTGTTCCCAGCAAGTACAGTGTATTGGACTGAAGAGGATCTACTGTTATTGTCAGGTTCCTAAGCAGAATTGAACTAGATATGACCATGTGTGTAGGAAGCACAGTTCTTTTGTTCTGAGCAAGCTCACTGTTCGGACACCATAGGAAACACAATAGAGTAGAAGAGTGCTCTTTTCTCAAAAGCAGAGTGTGTTTTTGTAAGGCGAGCAATCGTTTGTTTCCTAGTCCTAAATGGAGTTGAATCACATGCAGTTTCTGGTCCTATGAGCAAGAGTTGTTTTCTGGTAAGGAAAGTCACTATTGCGCTCCCATTACCCTACACAAGGCTAATAGCACTCGCGTCTTTTCCCAGCAAGTACAGTGTATTGGAGTGAATAGGAGCTACTGTTCTTGTCAGTTTCCTAAGCAGAGTTGAACTAGGTATGGTCCGTATGTGTAGGAAGCACAGTTCTTTTGTTCTGAGCAAGCTCACTGTTTGGATCCCATAGGAAACACAGTAGAGTAAAAGAGTGCTCTTTTCACTAAAGCAGAGTGTGTTTTTGTAAGGCGAGCTCGCATTTGTTTCCCAGTCCTAAATGGAGTGGAATCACATGCAGTTTGTGGTCCTACGAGCAAGAGTTGTTTTCTGGTAAGGAAAGTCACTATTGCGCTCCCATTGCCATACTCAGTGCAAATAGCCCTCCCGTCTGTTCCCAGCAAGTACAGTGTATTGGAATGAAGAGGAGCTACTGTTCTTCTCAGTTTCCTAAGCAGAGTTGAACTAGATATGGTCCGTGTGTGTAGGAAGCACAGGTCTTTTTTTCTGAGCAAGCTCACTGTTCTGGCCCTATAGGAAACACAGTAGAGTAGAAGAGTGCTCTTTTCTCAAAAGCAGAGTGTGTTTCTTGTAAAGCGAGATAGAGTTTGTTTCCCAGTCCTAAATGGAGATGAATCACATGCAGTTTCTGGTCCTACGAGCAAGAGTTGTTTTCTGGTAGGGCGAGTCACTATTGTGCTCCAATTGCCATACACAGTGCAAATAGCACTCGCGTCTGTTCCCTGCAAGTACAGTGTATCGGACTGAAGAGGATCTACTGTTCTTGTCAGGTTCCTAAGCAGAGTTGAACTAGATATGGCCCGTGTGTAGAAAGCACAGTTCTTTATTCTGAGCAAGCTCACTGTTCTGGCCCTATAGGAAACACAGTAGAGTAGAAGAGTGCTCTTTTCTCTAAAGCAGAGTGTGTTTCTGTAAGGTGAGCTAGCTTTTGTTTCCCAGTCCTAAATGGAGTTGAATCACATGCAGTTTCTGGTCCTATGAGCAAGAGTTGTTTTATGGTAAGAAGAGTCACTATTGTGCTGCCATTGCCATACACAGGACAAATAGCACTGGCGTCTGTTCCCAGCAAGTACAGTGTATTGGACTGAAGAGGATCTACTGTTATTGTCAGGTTCCTAAGCAGAATTGAACTAGATATGACCATGTGTGTAGGAAGAACAGTTCTTTTGTTCTGAGCAAGCTCACTGTTCGGACACCATAGGAAACACAGTAGAGTAGAAGAGTGCTCTTTTCTCAAAAACAGAGTGTGTATTTGTAAGGCGAGCTAGCGTTTGTTTCCTAGTCCTAAATGGAGTTGAATCACATGCAGTTTCTGGTCCTATGAGCAAGAGTTGTTTTCTGGTAAGGAAAGTCACTATTGCGCTCCCATTACCCTACACAAGGCTAATAGCACTCGCGTTTTTTCCCAGCAAGTACAGTGTATTGGACTGAAGAGGAGCTACTGTTCTTCTCAGTTTCCTAAGCAGAGTTGAACTAGATATGGTCCGTGTGTGCAGGAAGCACAGTTCTTTTTTTCTGAGCAAGCTCACTGTTCTGGCCCTATAGGAAACACAGTAGAGTAGAAGAGTGCTCTTTTCTCAAAAGCAGAGTGTGTTTCTTGTAAAGCTAGCTAGAGTTTGTTTCCCAGTCCTAAATGGAGTTGAATCACATGCAGTTTCTGGTCCTACGAGCAAGAGTTGTTTTCTGGTAAGAAGAGACACTATTGCGCTGTCATTGACATACACAGGACAAATAGCACTGGCGTCTGTTCCCAGCAAGTACAGTGTATTGGACTGAATAGGATCTACTGTTCTTGTCAGGTTCCTAAGCAGACTTGAACTCGATATGGCCGTGTGTGTAGGAAGCACAGTTTTTGTGTTCTGAGAAAGCTCACTGTTCGGAACACATAGGAAACACAGTAGAGTAGAAGAGTGCTCTTTTCTCAAAAGCAGAGTGTGTTTGTTGGAAGTCGAGCTAGCGTTTGTTTCCCAGTCCTAAATGGAGTTGAGTCACACGCAGTTTTTTGTCCAACGAGCAAGAGTTGTTTTCTGGTAAGACAAGTCACTATTGTGCAACAATTGCCATACACAGTGCAAATAGCACTCGCGTCTTTTCCACGAAAGTACTGTGTATGGGACTGAAGAGGAGCTAGTGTTCTTGTCAGTTTCCTAAGGAGAGTTGAACTAGATATGGCCCGTGTGTGTAGGAAGCACAGTTCTTTTGTTCTGAGGAAGCTCACTGTTCGGACCCCATAGGAAACACAGTAGAGTAGAAGAGTGCTCTTTTCTCAAAAGCAGAGTGTGTTTCATGTAAGGCGAGCTAGCATTTGTTTCCCAGTCCAAAATGGAGTTAAATCACATGCAGTTTCTGGTCCTACGAGCAAGAGTTGTTTTCTGGAAAGGAAAGTCACTATTGCGCTCCCATTGCCATACACAGTGCAAATAGCACTCGCGTCTGTTCCCAGCAAGTACAGTGTATCGGACTGAAGAGGAGCTACTGTTCCTGTCAGTTTCCTAAGCAGAGTTGAACTAGATATGGCTCGTGTGTAGTAAGCACAGTTCTTTGTTCTGAGGATTCTCACTGTTCTGGCACTATAGGAAACACAGTAGAGTAGAAGAGTGCTATTTTCTCTAAAGCAGAGTGTGTTTCTGTAAGGTGAGCTAGCTTTTGTTTCCCAGTCCTAAATGGAGTTGAATCACATGCAGTTTCTGGTCCTACGAGCAAGAGTTTTTTTATGGTAAGAAGAGTCACTATTGTGCTGCCATTGCCATACACAGGACAAATAGCACTGGCGTCTGTTCCCAGCACGTACAGTGTATTGGACTGAAGAGGATCTACTGTTCTTGTCAGTTTCCTAAGCAGAATTGAACTACATATGGCCATGTGTATAGGAAGCACAGTTCTTTTGTTCTGAGCAAGCTCAATGTTCGAACACCATAGGAAACACAGTAGAGTAGAAGTGTGCTCTTTTCTCAAAAGCAGAGTGTGTTTTTGTAAGGCGAGCTAGCGTTTGTTTCCTACTCCTAAATGGAGTTGAATCACATGCAGTTTTTGGTCCTACGAGCAAGAGTTGTTTTCTGGTAAGGAAAGTCACTATTGCGCTCCCATTGCCCTACACAAGGCAAATAGCACTCGCGTCTTTTCCCAGCAAGTACAGTGTATTGGACTGAATAGGAGCTACTGTTCTTGTCAGTTTCCTAAGCAGAGTTGAACTAGATATGGTCCGTGTGTGTAGGAAGCACAGTTCTTTTGTTCTGAGCAAGCTCACTGTTTGTACCCCATAGGAAACACAGTAGAGTAGAAGAGTGCTCTTTTCTCAAAAGCAGAGTGTGTTTCTTGTAAGGCGAGCTAGCGTTTGTTTTCCAGTCCTAAATGGAGTTGACTCACATGCAGTTTTTTGTCCTACGAGCGAGAGTTGTTTTCTGGTAGGGCGAGTCACTATTGTGCTCCAATTGCCATACACAGTGCAAATAGCACTCGCGTCTGTTCCCTGCAAGTACAGTGTATTGGACTGAACAGGATCTACTGTTATTGTCAGGTTCCTAAGCAGAATTGAACTAGATATGACCATGTGTGTAGGAAGCACAGTTCTTTTGTTCTGAGCAAGCTCACTGTTCGGACACCATAGGAAACACAGTAGAGTAGAAGAGTGCTCTTTTCTCAAAAGCAGAGTGTGTTTTTGTAAGGCGAACTAGCGTTTGTTTCCTAGTCCTAAATGGAGTTGAATCACATGCAGTTTCTGGTCCTATGAGCAAGAGTTGTTTTCTGGTAAGGAAAGTCACTATTGCGCTCCCATTACCCTACACAAGGCTAATAGCAATCGCGTCTTTTCCCAGCAAATACAGTGTATTGGACTGAAGAGGAGCTACTGTTCTTCTCAGTTTCCTAAGCAGAGTTGAACTAGATATGGTCCGTGTGTGTAGGAAGCACAGTTCTTTTTTTCTGAGCAAGCTCACTGTTCTGGCCCTATAGGAAACACAGTAGAGTAGAAGAGTGCTCTTTTCTCAAAGGCAGAGTGTGTTTCTTGTAAAGCGAGCTAGAGTTTGTTTCCCAGTCCTAAATGGAGTTGAATCACATGCAGTTTCTGGTCCTACGAGCAAGAGTTGTTTTCTGGTAAGAAGAGACACTATTGCGCTGTCATTGACATACACAGGACAAATAGCACTGGCGTCTGTTCCCAGCAAGTACAGTGTATTGGACTGAATAGGATCTACTGTTCTTGTCAGGTTCCTAAGCAGACTTGAACTAGATATGGCCGTGTGTGTAGGAAGCACAGTTTTTTTGTTCTGAGCAAGCTCACTGTTCGGAACACATAGGAAACACAGTAGAGTAGAAGAGTGC